>NW_003805197.1:0-99042 GCF_000255335.2 Galendromus occidentalis | reverse complement strand
GGTGACCGCTCATGTAGACTCTCTCAAGAGGCCCCTAACAGTCCACAGGTGCCTATCTGCCTCCAGTCACACCTCGTTTCCGTGCCGTTTAATGCTGTTCATTCTCTGACAAGTAGCGCAGATTTATGATCGATGCTCCAGAACCCCGCTGTCTATCGACATCGACACGATTTTATAGCATGCGGATGTCGGCTCTCTATGACTCGCCTGAGCTCGGCTAAAATTGTTATTATTGGTATTTTCCTCGCAGGTCGCCTTCGCAGGTCAATACTGCACAGCTTCAATCCTGATGAGACGACAACCGCTCTTACACAGGACTCTCCCCAGCTTCATCCAGCAGGACCCGAGAATTTGGGTGAGCCTAGTTGAAAATTCTGCCTCTCCGAGCTTTCCGGGGAAGACCGACTATTGCTTCCTCGTTCAATTAGATCCCGTCCATGGAGTGAGGTCATGCTCCGCGACGGCCGAGTCACGTGCCGGCGTCCTGGGTCCGATGGGAAGCCTTTTTCCGCAAACAGTATATGTGCATAATTCGTACGCTTGTTACGGATCAGATGATCACGGAGCGGGGCCTCTCAAGATGAAAGCAGTATCGAGTTCTCGGTTGGAAAACACGCTCGAGGTGTGAACTGACCCTCGGAACAGTTCGACAGAGGAGGCGCGGAAACACGCTTCCTCCCTGGATTCGGTCCCATAACAGAATCTTCAGTGAAGCCTCCCGCGAGCCTCCGAACTATCCTCATTTTTGGCAAGTGTTGACGCTTCTCGAATCGAACTATTCCGATTTTACGGAAGGCTGGAGTTGCAGTCTACAGCGATGACTCAAGAATTGTTCTCGGCGGGGAGCTCTCCTC
Source organism: Galendromus occidentalis (assembly GCF_000255335.2). Classification (NCBI taxonomy): domain Eukaryota; kingdom Metazoa; phylum Arthropoda; class Arachnida; order Mesostigmata; family Phytoseiidae; genus Galendromus; species Galendromus occidentalis. The sequence goes on along the minus strand of NW_003805197.1, from coordinate 98,188 downwards.
TCTCTGATAAGGTCCGGCCCTGCGCTGCCAACTTTGCTCCAAGACAGGTCAGAGGAGAGCTTCCGTGGATTTCCTAGATCTTAGTCGGAGATGGAGAAAATTTTCTCAGGATTACCGAAGAGTCGAGGCAGTGGCATGTCTGGTGGGAGAGAGATCGGGGGAACCAGGGCACGTGCCTTCGGCGCCAACCCCAAGGAGGCGCTCACGGGAATCCTCTCGAAGCCAGTCAGCCCCGCCCGAGTCTTCTGCTTCGGAACGCTCGAATACCGTGCAGGTCCTCCGTGGGGAATACGCTCTCTCTCTTTCTCACGGCGCGGATTACCCCCGTCGTGTCCAAGTGGTGAAGTCTCTGAAGAGGAAAGCTTCGAGACAGAGGGGTCGCATTTCCGTACTAGTCGCCGAATGGGCTCGGTGCGCCACTGAGTCGAAGACACAGGACGACTTCCTCGATGCGAATCAGCTCGATCCGCTCTTTCCGGAAGCCTTCCGTCTATCCTCCGAGTTGACTCGGGCCGTCGTATGTTCGATTAGTGCCTGATTCCGATCCATACCGAAATGAACGAACACGAGACGCTTTCTGTTTGCCGATAGCCGGAAAGCAATACGCTCTCTTCCGTATGATTCGAATCTCTCCAACTTGCTCCGTCGAGACGCCTGACGATGCCGGTTGGGGGCGGGGAAAGCTGGAGACTGGCGGAAACCCTATACGAAGGAGAAAATTCGTAAAGCGAGAAAATTATTTGCCCCAAGGGACTCTTCGGCGGAGGGAATGTGTCTTATGTCCTGGACCTCGTAGAGAGATCTCCTATTGGATACCGCGTGGGAATATGTCTGCCATCAACTTGCGATTCCTCTATCATTTCTCATCTAGCAAAGAAATGTGAGTCCCGACTCTTATTCTCTTAGATGGAGACTCGATGCCGCATAGGAAAGCCAGTCATTCCCTTAGTGAGCTTAATCAAGAATAATCCCAGGTCTCGCTCACAACTACGCCCGATATTCTTGCTTCCAGTCGTCGGGAAATACGGAATTAGCGCGGATGTTCTAGGATGCAGGGATCAAATCAAAGAACGACCAGCGAGCACCGGCACCGTAATATGTGGGTGGGTAGCTCCGGAATCCTCATTCCAAATACTCTCCTAACTTGTGACCTGATTGGGGAACATCGTGCCCCAAATCGATATATCATATGAGAGTCGAGTAGAGAGGGATCGGCGACAGGAATGAATGCGATCTTTGTTCGTCATCGATATAACCTGAGTAGGGAAGTCGGTGCTATAGGTGTCGATACTCTTAGCGAATCCTGGGAAGGAATCATGGATTTTCTGAAGAATGCCCACTCCCTTCCATTGCAGAGTCGTAATCGGAATCTTGACTGGCCTGCTAATACTGGGCACCGTGGTTGACTATTTTCTGCGGCAACGATACACGAGGCAGGTATCGTAGAGCGAGAACATCAGTGCTCATTGATAATGCGATCAACGGGTCAGATAGCATCTAGCGGTCTGAGATACTGAGCAAAGGTCCTCCTAGCTCGAAATCATTCTCCCGACCGTCCTTCAATATGACATCGTCGGATGAAAAATCGGGCAGACAATTCATTCAGCGGAACTGTATTTTCTGATGCCATCTTATCCTCTCCCTCGCCTCCGAATCCGAGTAATCCGATTCCCGATCTAAGAATGGCTAATTCGGTCCTCAAGGTCTCGTTCGAGTCGCTCGATGTTTTTCGGCCCGCGCAAACTACCTGAGGTTCACCAATACCACCCTGACGCCCGAATCGAGGAGATTAGATTGTTTGCACGGGATTCGAGCCCTGAGCGCACTGTGGATTCTCTACGCCCATGTTTGCCTGAAAGACTGGGGCAATGTGGGTAGGTCACATCGAACGCTTCTCTCGGTCTCCTTCTAATAAAAGCTGCCTCAGAAACTCACTGCTCCCCTCGCTTTCCAGATGGCATCCTGACCCTCCTCTGGATGTTCAAATCCCCATCCGGCGTGATATTGAATCAGTTCGTATTGGCCTTGGAGACATTCTTCACACTTCTCGGCTTTTCATTGTACAGGCTTGTCACCCAAGAGCGGAAGCGAAATAATGCAAGTATTTTCCGGGCGAAATATATCCAATGTACGTAAACGGATTGCGAGCAGTTGTGGGGAACTCAACGACCTCCCTCCTCCAGATGCCTGCATTGAAGCTCGCGTTGAAAGTGATCCTGCGTCGTGCAGTCAGGTACATTGTTACGGGCATGGGAGCCATGGCCGTATTCTATGTTCTGCCTCTCATTACTTCGGGACCAGGCATCGACTATATGTATCCGTACCTTGAGGACTTTTGTAATGCGAGATGGTGGTCGTATCCCATTTTCATAAACAATTTGTGGACAATTCAAGACATCTGCGTCGAGAACCAGTGGTACGTGAGAGCCGATCGTAATGAAAGCCGAGATCCTGAAAAAAGAACTCGCATGATAATTCCGCTCCACCTCGTCCCAGGTACACCGCAGCAGATATGCAGATTGTTTGCATACTCATTCTACCCATCTGTTTGCTAATCCGGGAGCCAGGCAAGGGCATCCGAATCCTTCTATATCTTGTCGGGGGCTCGATGGTGTACGCTGCGAGTCTGACGTATTACTATGGCGCGTCTCCGATATTTTTGCTGCTACCGAACCAAGCAATAGCGGTAAGCACCAGTTCGAAAAACATGGAAGTGTGTGTGTTTCAAACCCTCATCAAGATCGGAATCCTCTCGCTTGTGTTCGGCAAGTAACGCGATGAGTTTCCTTCAGTCATTGCAATTGCTATCCCACCTGCACAACCATAGCCTCGCCCACCTGAGCCCGGCAGCCGTCGGTGTCCTCGGTGGATATCTCATCGACAAATATAGAGAGATCGATCTCGGGAAAACTGTGTACAGAGCCGGTTGGATCTTATACAGTGCTGTCATAATCGCTTTCGGAATGGGTGAGTGATGTCGATATTCATGAATGCGACCAGGTTGAGTGTCGAGTGGCCCTATGTATTCAAGATCTCGACGGGCTGAGAAAAAAATGTAACCGTAGGTTCCTCGTGACGGATAATGAATCTTCGGACAATTCTCAGACCCCGTGAACGGGAGGCTGTTTCATAAATAATAATCGAGGACGCTTGCCTTCTTAGCGTCCTGCATCTGGAATGATCGGGTACGCTCCGTATCGGAGTCGGTACTATACGCAGCTATATTCAGACCGTTGTGGGCTGCGAGCCTTATCTGGTTGATCTACATGTGCTCATGCGGGAGAGCTCGTGAGTTGCTTTTGATGTTTCAAATATGGGGACGTCAGTGGGATGTCGAGTCAATATCGGGAGATCCTAGGGCTCGAGAGAAGCTGAACTATCCGGTCCCCGCCCCGATGGTAATGGGGGATTATCTAATCCAATTTCAAAACATAATTCTGTGAACTCTCATCCTTCTAGGCTTAATCCGCTGGTTTCTGAGCCGTCCGAATTTCATCGTCCTCAGTCGATTATCCTTGAGCTTTTACCTGATGCAGTGGCCGGCCCTGTGGCTTTCCATGTTCTCCACACGGAATCCGTATTCCGCCTCTCATTACCAGCATGTGAGTTAATAACGGAATTCCAGTCTCTATTCCAATGATTGTCTCCATTCCGAAGATAAAAGGAGGGGATCCGAGAGCGAAGCTCTGCACCCGCTCGAGCGACGAGAGCTCGAGCTTCGGAACGGGCTGTAGAGACTCCCTGGGATAGAGTTGAAAGGAGGCGTCAGGGTTTCGGCGAAGAATCTGTGGAGCACCGGAGAGTCGCCCTCACAATAGATCAATCTCCTGGAAGGGTAAAGATCGAGAGAACCTCCGACTACTGCTCCTTGGCACTGACTACGATCAGATTAACGCTCCATGCCATCAGCGTGGTGAATGATGGCCGAGATGCCTGAATATTCTCGCTGAATCTGCGCCACGCCCGCCTCGTACAATCGAGCGAATCGCCGCACTCGCATGGCGTCGTATGATCGAGAACTTCTATAAGGCCTCCCGATCCCTTTACAGCTCCGCGAATTCGTCGCTGATGCGACGTTCAACGTCCTGGGGGCTTGGGTTCTGGTCCTATTATTCGAAGCTCCGACAACAGCTCTGGATTCGTTGGCTCTCCAATCACCGCGGAAGAAACCGACTCTCTCCGAGCAAGGAGAAGATAAATTGAGAGAAGAAGCTGCGGCGAAACTCGAAAACATGCATCCTATTCCATACCGACTCTAACTTTAGGGAATTGAATTTATGAATAAATGAATAAACTGATATCCGCAGCCGCAAGAGAGCTCCATGCTGTCTCTTTGATCCCTTCGACTCTCGGCTGCCCCGCAAGTCATCTGACATCGATTCATCGGACGAACTCGAAATCTGGATTTCAACCGGAAGATATCTCGGATCTCAAGAAGCGATGGAAACTCGCGAAACATGAGTGTTCGAGCAGCTATCGGACGTGAAATGGGGTACATGGGTATGTACTCATTTCTCGCGAGATCGCCGATATTCTGTGCTCCGAACACATTTACGCGATCGACATGACTGATCTCCGCCAGTCGCGATTCGTCGAGTCGGATTTTTTCCTCGGACACGACTCGTGAAAGAACATTTGTGTTTCGATCGATACTCGCGCGGAATCGGTGACATGTGCAGCCCGGAACGTCCCCGACGAGTGCGGTGGGAGTGCTCGGACACTGATCGCCGTTTCGAGACTCGGGAATTTCAGTCCAGATGGGCGACTGACAATTAGTTATCAACATCCACCCGCGCCGATTCGCACACGGAAGCTTTCTAGGAAAGTCGGTATACACTGTGTATAGATTGCCCAGTAGTTTCCGTTTCACAATGAATACGGGCTCATGCTCCACGGCAAGAGCCCAGCAGCTCCAGTGAGCGGACCCTAAATCAGTTTTCGCTCGTCCCCATTCGGGAAACCGAACACCTGAGGAGCAGATGACAAAAGGAGCGTGCTCGGCGGCGGAAGCTCGCTTCGGAACTCTCGAGTCGAGATCAACCTGTTCTGGAACCTTTGAAGATGTGATGCATACAGGATCAATTCCCTGTAGAGCAAAGAAATTCTGACGGTAGCACAACCACGGTCGGGGACCTGCTAGTAGATACTTTAGATCCGATGCCACCGATACTGGTTCCAGGGTCTGAGAACGACCCTGATGAGTCGTAGGAAGCAGGAAGAAGACGCCCTTCAGACGTTTTCCTCAATCATGCAATGCACCCGACAATAATTGTAGAGGCGGAAGATGACTGCAGTATTGGAAACGATGAAGCAAAACGTAGTATGATCTCATCAGCAAATGGGCGAACTTCCAGATGGTGCCTGTATCCTCTCATTCACCACCGGGTGATAAGAGCGTAAAATTTTACAGAGGAAGTCATGCTGTGACTTCCCATGAAGAGCCACCGATTGCTTGCGAGCTGACGCGTCCCCGCCGAACCAACAAGGGCTTAGTTCGAAACCACAAGCATTGTCTTTTCTGAGAGTACCGAGCGTGGCGACAAAAATGGAGCCGTTTTAGCCATACACTGATCAAATCCAGAAGAGACCGCGAAGTTCTCCCGCGCGGAACATACAATTCGAACTTGCACATCCCCAGATATTTTTTATCATGGAGAACCTCTCGAGCCTGTTCGTCTCCGCCCAACCACGGCAATGGCGTATTTCACGGGAGGCGCGATTTTTGGGGGTTTCCGCGATTTTCCCCGTTTCTTGGGTCGATATCACATTAATCCTTATCTTCGTGGAGAAAGCTGGGGAGACGTGCTCGATTTTTTCGAAAAAAAGGAGAACCGTCGCAACTGGACGAGCTCTGATCCTCATTAGGCTTCGGCAAAACCCTGATGTCGCTCGATGTCGGCCACCAGTCGGAAGATATGGCCGAATCACAATTCGCTCCGATCGATGTGCGCTCGTTCCGGAGGGAAACTTTTTCCGCGATTCTGGGGAAAGTCTCGCGACTAAATGCGATTTCGATCGTATATTACCGTCTCCCGCAGAATAAATGATTTTTTACCGTGACTTGACGCGATTTTGGCGATATTTTGCCGCGAAAAATAATTTCCTTCCTTAATCAAGCGTTCTACTGTAGAATCGGTATCGATAGACAGCATAGCCTCATCTTTCGTAAGTCGATCGATGAGGCGCAGGTACCCGAGGTGTACCGAATGTCTTGGATTGCTCCAGTACACAAATCCGGCAAGCGCTCTGATCCGGCGAACGAGAGACCCGTGTCTCTGACCCCGGTCAGCTGCAAGATTCTCGAACGAATCATCTGCCGAGCCATTCTGAATCATGCTGAACTACACGGCTTACTGTCCACCAACCAGTTCGCATACAGATCTGCTCGTTCGACCACCGACTGTCTCTCGACCTTCTTCTTCACCGACGTTTGTCCTCACCTAAGCGACTCGACGCCTGTGGATGTCGTCTACAGTGACTTCAAGAACGCCTTCGAGCGGATGCCACATGGGACTCTCCTGTCCATCCTTCCGGCCAGAGGTGTTGGTGCGAAACTCATACAATGGATCTCCGACTTCCTGCGGCGGAGAACCTTCCGCGTGAAGGTCCATGACGTTCTCTCCTCACCAGGATCCGCTTCAGTGGGATGCCCACAGGGGACTGTGTGCGGAAGCCTTCTCTTCTTGTTGTTCATCGACCAACTCAGACACATTGTTCCTCCGTCGGTGTGCTTCACTATGTATGCCGACGACGTCAAGCTCACCGTCCCGATCAGATCAGAGATCGACTTCGTCACTCTTCAGGCGACTCTCGAGAGCTTCGTCACCTGGTCCGACCTGATGGGTCTGAGCCTCTCCGCTCACAAATGCGGAGTGCTCCATCTTGGTCGCCGAAATCCAAGATATAGGTACCGACTTGGTGACTCTGATCTCGACGTGCTCAATCATTTCAAAGACCTAGGTGTTCGCTTCTCGGAGTCCCTGACGTTTTCTGAACAAGCCGACCATGTCATTCGGAAGGGCTCGATGCTGTGCAACTGGATCCTACGTTCATTCTCCATCCGCCGCCCTGATGGCTTTTTACGTCTCTATCAGAGCCACGTCGTGCCCATTCTCACGTATGCGAGTCAGGTCTGGTTTCCTCACAAGAAAGAGGACATGACCGGTCTGGAACGACTGCAAAGACAATTTCTCCGCCGGGTCGAGTTCAGATGTGGCATGCTGCCTAAATCCCTCTCGCTCCCGTCCGTGAATGACCGAATGGTAGACCTGGACGTCAAGTATCTTCGTCGCCTACTTCGCGAAAAAATTGACCTCTTCGACAGAATATTCGCCCTCGAGCACCGTCGCACAAGACTTGGCTTCAGACTCCGCCCGATCGCCCGCAATAGAACGGAAAAAATCGCCAAGATGTTTCCTTGGAGAGTGTCTCGACTGATGCACTGTACATGCTCGGACTGATCAATATGTACATACTCCCTTAGTCTATGGCCATTGTTCGTCTAGAACAGCGGTTCCCAACCTTTTTGGCTCCGCGGCTCCCTAGCGAACCCAGAATTCCCCCGCGGCTCCCAGGATACCAAGTGCCCACGGGGCTCCCGCGGCTCCTACCTACTCTCCCTTCTTTTTCCTCTAAAAGGACCATTCGCAACTCAACTCACTCATAACTTGCATGTACTTATATTGTTTACAAATATTCCGCCTCCCTCCCGTCAATTTCCCGTTAAAGAGACTGAATGGGAATCTCAGGAGACAAGCAGCTCCTGGCTGGAGGAGGTAGCCTCGCGGGCATACCAGAGCTCTCCAACAAATGAGTCCAATCTCTCTCGACGGAAGAGAAGAGTTGAGCTTCTCGGAGCTCACGGGAAAAAGCTTAGTGGTGTATGAAGTCTTCTCTGCGGGGAGGACACAAGGAAACGAAAGTTGCTCCGTGCGGCGGTGTGAAAGCGAGTGAGTGGTGTTAGCTTCGTTCACTTCTCGATAGAGTTGGGCGGAATAGGTTTGAACCGAATGGCGGGAACACAACCGTGACAGATAGAGTCGATCCGTTTCGGAACCTTCCCTTGGAATTGACAAACCCTTATGGCCCGGACCTACAGCAGGAATTCGTCCGGGTTAGGTTAGGTTCGGCTACCAGGTTCGGCGGCTCCCCCAGAAAAGTCTTAGGTTGGGAACCGCTGGTCTAGAATAAATGAGGTTCACAGTTATAGGGCTGTTATTTTTCGCGGCAAAATATCGCCAAAATCGCGTCAAGTCACGGTAAAAAATCATATATTCCGCGGGAGACGGTAATATACGATCGAAATCGCATTTAGTTCGAAATCGCATCGATCGACAGCATAGGGTAGAAGTTGTACGTTGTACCTTATGTTGTCGATCGATACCGATGCTGACATGGATATCCGTCCACCTCGCCTCTCGAGTATCGATCCCGCCAGTCCCTTGGATGTTCTTGCGGAGGCGCATCCGAACACCTACGAAATTCGCGGAAGATGTCTCAGAGAGCTGGCGGGATGTATTTCAGCCCAGGAGCGGGCAGAGACGCATGAAACAGCTCGGAAACGTCTTCCAATCGTCGGGCCTTTCCCTAAATACTGACCAGAAATTTCATTCGGAGGGAAGAAATTCTGCGCATTATTTATTGGCGTTGAGCTGCCTTCGCGACTATCTAGCGGGCAATCGTGAAAATCGACGAAGGCCGCCACAGTCTGATGGGGAGAGGAGTCTGCCGCTATTACGAGGGAATAGCGTTGCATCATCAGCTCGGTGCATCATCGCTTCGGGAGGATATCGTCTTCGGAGATGAGCGAAAATCACGGCAATTCGTCGCGCAGCTCCGCGACGGCATTTTCGGCGTAGAACTACGCCGTACGGCTCGGTTCGGAAAAAATCGTCACGGAGAGGGGGAAAAACTATTGTTGCGTCGAAATGCCATTCCTCTATCGGAAGACTATCGTATCGGAGCTCACCTCACTGCAATTCACTCTCGTAAAAATTGGGGAGCAAGAGGAACGCTTTTCCCTTTGGAAACGCTCGCGAGACAGACAGACAGACAGACAGACAGACTCGTTGATATACCGTATTTCCCCATGCATTTTCTTTCCCCCTCTTTTCTTCTTTTGCATCAAGTATTTCCCCGGGCATGCCCGATAATTGTTCAGAGCCCCCAGATGGATGCCCGTTAAATGGAAGTGCCCGGTAATTGGAGCATGCCCGTTTGGATTGGATGACCTATCAAGGAACTCAAGAAAAAACGAACTACAAAAAACACAAACTAAGGCTTGCCTGTTTCTTATATTACAAAGGTACCTCACTATGGTTTTATACATATTTCTTCGCTTACGCATCATCTAACAGCTCATCATCTGTGAGCTCGTCTGTGACCGTCTCGTTCGACACCGCGTTTAGGTTGCATTCGTTTCCCGAATTATGACTTTTTCGAGCTTCAGCGAGCTTCTGGCGACCGGCAGGTATTTGTCCATAGGGTTTGAAACAGTGGATCTGGTCATCCTCCGAACCGTCGAAGGCGACAGTGATGCCGCACTGTTTGAATGACCTGACAATCAAGTCCTCGGGCAACTCCCGCCACGAATCCGCAATCCATGACAAGTAGCTTCCCATTGGAGGGGCAGCCACATTTCCCCCACGGGTCAAACGTTTCTCGCCGTGCGCCATCCATCCGCCGTGCGGATCCCGGCTTTGAACGGGGCGTTCCAGGAAACGTCTTGAGGTTGTACAAAGTTCGTTCGGATGGTGCCCGTCTAATAGAGGCTTGGGAGAGTGCCCGGTAATTAGAGCATGCCCGTCTGGAATAAGACCTGTCGAACCATGCTCGGCAAATAGAGCATGCTCGAGAATGAGAGCATGCCCCACTATTAGAGGAAATACGGTATATAGATAGATTAAGGACCTAGAGATTCGGCACAGAGTTTCTCCAATAAGGTCTGAAAACGTATGATGAGATGTTTCTGTGCGGTGAAATTCGCACGACGGCAAGAGTCGTGAGTTCCTCCGATCACTGTTGGATTTGTTGCATTGGTGCTTCTACTACAGAGCTTCGGAGCACTCGGTTGGGAATGCTAATTCTGAGGACGTGCTTCTAGAGAGAGACAAGGATCAAGTTGACCCCAAACCAGGAAGACCAATACTTCCTTCGAATCGCAGCGGGGCTTCTCCGAAGCGCGATTTCCGGTTCAGGGACCGCGGATTGATACCGCGTAGTGCGAGTCACAGAGATCACAAAAGCAAAGATACAAAAATTACAAATATGCAGCGATAGTCATCCACAGTTCGGAAGCAATTTAACTTCTCAGCTCGTGTTCCCATGGGAAGACTCGATTCTGTGCTGGAGCTCTCCAATGGGCGGGAGGCACTCTCAAACACGAATTAAACTCGTAGGTCGTAATACGACACAAAAAGGAATGCGCATATAGCTACACAGCCTGGATGAACAATTATACGTACATATATGGGTCCCGACGATGCAACACTGGTTGATCGTATTTTCACTACACTTCTCCCACTCACAGAATCGGATCTCTTCTCCATCGTGGAGTAAGGCACTTTCGGGATGGCGGAGATCACCCACTAGTACCCTGAGTAGCAGCATCAGTGCAGAAAACCTGCGGGGACTGGATGCCGTAGTGTATCCCGGAGCTAGAATTACCCACCTGGAATTGTCTGGAAGTCGAGGTCCTGAGGCGATTCACCCATCGATTTGCGACTATTTGAATCGCCGCACCTGGGGAGCTATTCCTGCTTCACGGGGAGCCGGAATCACTTTCGCGTTTGTTTCCTCAACAAGTGCCGAAGAGCTTTGTACGCTCAATGACACGCCTCCTTCAGGGCGAGGGAGAGAAGCGAACTTATACGGAGGCATCGCCCTGGAGAACGATCAGAGTGTGAGTGCTCCCGCGGCTTGAAGGCACCGTGGGCTTGGAGAAGAGCTTCCATTAGCCACAGTATCGCTCCTGATCGAGCCGCTCCCAATCGTTTTTTTTGTGGTGATCGCTAGAGCCTTTCTGAGCTCATTCGAGAGGATACCAACGACCGAAACCCGGTCGCCGGGAAGATCTCACGACGGAGTGTATCGGATTACGTTGTGCTCGAGAAATCTAGGGATGTTGGTGCTGAAATCCCTCCTGCTGGTCCTGCTAGGGGCAGAATATTCCCATTGCGCTCGATCTATCGTCGATGTATTCAACCTGGAAGTTGATTATTCAAAATGGAACTCAGATCTGGCGCCCGTCATAGCGAACCTGTCGAAACGCATGCGAAGGGAGTTCTTGCCCATTGCGCAGGAAATCCTCTACGATGATGAGATTCCGGCCGAATGTCTTCAAAGTTTCTTGAGATTGGCCTCGGGACTGAGTGATGGAAAAATGTGGGCACTTAGATGTAAGTACTCGGATGAGCACGGAGACTTTATGGCTTTTCTATGCCGCGCAGTGCAATCGTAATTTTAAAGAGGCCGCTCGCCCGGTCTGGATGGTCATGCGTTGGCTGATCGACATCCGCGGAACGTCCGATTATCGAGGATCCCCGGCGATCTTCATCTCCTGAGGTGAGAAACTATGCTTATGGGTTCGCCTCATTGCAGTTTTGGATTCATCCGGCGGCCTCTTGCCGGGTTCGCTCAAGGGTCGTGTCGCTTCTCTGGGCAGTTACGACCAATGTCTCGAGACTCGAGTTCCTGATAAAGAAGATCCAAAAAAGGTTCGAAACCTAGTTCAGACTTTTCGATTTCCGATCATTCAAGGGCTCGAAAGCAGCAATCGCGATTTTTTTCGCGTGTCCGTGAGACGTTAGGGTGAGAGCTTGCCCAACGAGTCGGATCGTGTTGGTAAGCCCTACGATTCCATAAACGTACAAGGGGATCCTACCTTGAAGACCGCAATCTTCCAAACTTACTTCAAACCCCTTGTTTCCGAAGAGACTCTTAATTTTTTTCGCAGACAATTGAGCACTTGTTATCCAACGATAGTCAATGTCCGTCAATACCTTCGATTCGTGGGTCGGACGTGGCACACTCATTGTGGCTGACAGTAATTCGTTATGACCGAACACCCAGACACCCAGCTAGAGGTATTCGAGTTCAACTTACAGGTCGCTTTCGGGGGTCAATACTGCACAGCGTCAATGGTATTGAGAAAACAGCCGCTCCTACACAGGATTCTACCCAGTCTATTGCGACAGGACCCAGAAACAAGGGTGAGGCTGAAATCTTGATTCTCATCCTCTTTTTTAAGTATTTCGATCCCCATTGCTCGAGACATCCTACTCCCTCTGCGTTGTCGATGTCCGCGGAATAATAAAACTAATTCAATCCGGTCGTCGCGAGTCACGACCCGTCGGCCCGATCGGATCTCTATCTCGCGGTCAGAATAGCCACGCGACCATTGATTCAGATGATCATGAGGCGTGGCCTCTCACTAGCCGTATAGAATGATGAAGTTCTTGAATGAGCTGAACTCTATTACCGAGGCGCGAAAACCGGAATCTCCATCCTCCGATCTATCCGAAAATGTGACAGTCCCGGCGATCGGATACGCTTCAGGCCGTCAATCGGTGGAATAATGGCAGCGACTTGCGGAAGCTTTGGGGACGTCATCATCTCATGATGTTCGTCGACGCCTGCCAAAGAAAACTGAGGTCGTGCATTCACCGATGGCTGGAGCCGCTGTAAAGGTCTTCTCGTATCTTCCCTGGATTTCCCTCCCAAGGGGAAACGCCAGGCAAGCAGCCGAGAGGAAATCTCTTCTCACGATTGCCGATCAACAAATAGCGGAATATTGTATATCCTCGTTGATTTCGGAATAATTTGAAATATGTAGGAATCCGGAAAATTCATGCACTGTCAGTGGCGTACGCGGGATTTTTCTTGGGGGGGAGACAGATCGGGTCTCCGCATGGGGCTGGAATCCAATATGGCGATTCGCCCCCTTTAGCCCCCATGCACTGAGTTCCTCGTACGCTCTTTCTCGTCGCAATCAATGCGAACCTATATTCCACGGGGCGGAAGAGCGAGCTCACGCCCCGACCAAGCTCAGCCAGTTCTTCGCGTCAGACCGTTCACTCCAGGAGCCCAGCTCAGAAGATGTTGAAGTTGCGCAAGTAGCAGACGGGCGGAGAGAGAGCTGGAAGATGAAAAAGTGATCTGTTCTCAGGATCTTTTCGGAAAAGGGAATCTGTCGTATATGACGGATATATTGGAGAACATCCCGATCGGTTACCGGGTCGGGATCTGCCTGCCCTCGACCTGCAACTCCTCTGTCATTACTCATCTTGTGGATAAATGTGAGTCCGGGAAGGAGCTCTCTCCCTCAAACGAGATGCTCCTGATAAGATCCATAGGAAAAGTTCGTTTCTTCGGCGTCCTGCCGTTTTAATTCTTAGTTCACTAGAGCTCCCCATCACGAAGAATCATGTCCATGTTCAGTTTCCATGTCTCCCTCCTTTTGAATCGTTCGAGCAAAATATTCCAATACAAAGAGGATTTTGTATGATAAGAGATGAGGTTTGATGTTTCGGGTCTCAGATATGATTCTCTCCTCTCCAGTCGGCGGAGAATACGGAGTCCACGCGGACATACTAGGATGCCGGGATCAAATCACGGAACGGCCGCTGAGCATCGGTACCCGCATATCTGGGTATTGATCCTAAATCCTAAATATATTTATTCTCGATGCATCCGTCGTTGAGCTTCTACAATCCACTTGATGGAGCATCCTAATTGGGCTAACAATAACAGCTCGAAATGTCCTCAGTTGAATGAAGGCAACTTCGTTCTGACTGAGACATTCCGTATCGGGAGCTCATTAATCACTAGACTTCCCACTTGAGAGGACATGTTCTATTTCTTCCTTCTGTCCGTTTCTCGCAAGCAACCCAAAAACTGACCGCCTCCCAGATTCCAGCTTGCCTACTTTGGATTTGATTGCGTTTATATCGCCGTGAACTTTGATTAAGTGCTTGAGAGTGAAGCACGCCCCATATTCATCTTGGCCGAATTCGTTGACAGCTCATTTCTCAAGTCCATGGTCGATGAGCTAAACCTGTGGAATCAAATGGATACGATCGCGAGTCTCTCATTCCCTGAACAAGCTTCCTCGCAATGGTATCGCTCAGACGTCAGACTAGAGAAAGCTCGGGTCGGGTGAAAACCGGCGGATTATGACGTTGCGGGGCGTTCTGAACGCAGCCTGACTGAAGTCGGTGGGCACTCTCAGCTGAAGAGCCGCACAGGCAAGATGACTTGGAACACGACCGTGTTCCATGTATTTATCTTGCCAAGCTTTCTACCGGACAAAAGTCTTTTTTTTGCAAGAGGAATGTCCTCCTGAATGGGAAGTCTATCAATTGCCCTACAGATTCGGAACGCTAAGGCTGCGCGGAAGGCTCCTCACGAATACTGAATGGCTTCCTTGTCTATTCCCAGTGTTGTCTTCGGATGCATGATCTTCCTCGTCGTAGTGGGAACCACGGTCGACATCTACTGCGGCGACGACCAACGAGGCAGGTATCATTACTCATTACAAGGGCCTGGACTTTCAGGCACTGAAAAACCCGAGAGAAGGCAGGCAAAAAGGCACCGAAAATCGACGGAAAAGGCACTATAAACGAGGAGAAAGGCACTGAAAATCATCGGAAGACATAAGTGATGCTCGGCCAAATGTCGAAATTCTTATCGAATATACCCCTCATATGAGGATTTGAGCATTACAACCAGCGATAGAATGGCATCTCGCATTCCCGGTGGTGAGGCCATGTCGATGATCAGAGGGCTTCATGACGAGAAAAAGAGCGCCCCTCCTTCACGCTGACCAATGAAGCGTATTCGGAACATGAGGGCTCCAGCAAGTCTTCCGACCTTCCAGTTGCGGCGGCCTCGTTGCTTTCGAGATTTTCAATAATTTTTCTGGTACCTATCAAGATTCTGCCGCGATCTCTCGAAAGTCCGTGGGCCGAGACTCATACTCAAATCGCGACGACATGGTGGAGCTCAGTGCAGGACCGAGTTCGTGGCGGAGGCAATTCACGCGCGACAGAGTCTCGGGGATCGATACCATAATACTGAGAAAAGCTTCGGCCCGACACGTATTCGGACTAGAAGAGCAAATGTAGCTTTCTCCGGTTACCAGGTTGAAGTCTTGCCCGAAGAAAACCTGCCAAGCAACATTCGAACTTGACTTCAGGGTGGAAAAGCCAAAATGCCTCGAGAAAACGTAGAAAAGGCAAAATGTCGCCAAAAAACCGGTATAAGGCAAAAAGAGGCACCTATGGCATTCTGCCTGAAGATCCAGGCTCTACTCATTACTCTATGCTCGAACCCCGGTGTTTTCTATTCACTATCCACTGGACACACACGCATCAGACAATACCGAGCAATCTGCATGAAGCCCCTGAGGGCTACCGCTGCGAACACTTCACAATATTTTCTCAGACCGTGATTCATCCCTCTGGACCGTGACCTCGGACCTCTTGGAGTTCCGAGCGGCGCGATGCGGTGAGAGAGGAGCGGTCTGAGCTGATTTCTTAGACGCTCTTCTGGACTTTCACAGGCGTCATCCAAGTCGCTCGATGCTTCTCAGCCCGAGCGAACTACCTAAAACTGACAAGTACCCGCGTGGCGCCTGAATCACGACATGTGGATTGTATACACGGAATTCGAGTTGTGAGCGCCATTTGGATTCTCTACGGCCACTCTTTCCTCAAAGAATTGGGGCTTTGGGGTAGGGAATACGGATCGTCATTCCCGCATTCCTCACGATGATTCGAGCATACCGCGGAGACTCATTGCCCTCGTCGCCTTCCAGAGGGCCTTAAGTTCCTTCTGCTAGTACCCCAGAGCCCTGCAGGTACTATCATCACTCAGGGATTTTTCGCCGTGGAAACCTTCTTCACGCTCACGGGCTTCACCTTGTACAAGTTCATCGCTCAAGAAAGGAAGACGAACAAGGTGGGTACTTTCGGTAGGACGAAACCCAGGAGGTACATATTCAAGAATCCATTTCGATCGAGTTCTCTCTGCAGATGTCCGCACCGATGTTCGCGTCGATGGCGGTTCTACGACGCGGGATCAGGCTAGGGGTAACGGGCATGGGAGCCTTGATGACCATTTATTTGATGCCCCTAATCACTTCGGGGCCGGCTCTCGACTATCTCTATCCGTATATCGAGAAAAATTGTAATTCGAGATGGTGGACGTATCCCCTTTTCATAAACAATTTTTGGAGCATGGAGGAAGCGTGCGCTGAAAATCAGTGGTAGGTTTTGAGAGACCTGCGGTATCATTTCAATGCCCGACATGAGTCCCCGACTTATGGAAGCTCTCCCACGATTTGCGCTTCATTCGCCTCCAAGGTACACTGCTGCAGACATGCAGATTGTTTGCATCCTCATTTTCCCTGTGCTGTTGATGGTTCAAAAGCCAGCGAAAGCCATCCGCATCCTTGTGTGCCTCATCGGCGCCTCTATCTTGTACACATTGGGCCTGATGAGCTACTACGGGGCTGCTCCGGTACTTCTAGTCCTACCCACACATGCAAGCGCGGTAAATAGTTTTTTAGCTGAATGGATATTCGCGATTCTCATCTGGATCCTCTGGAGCTCGGAGCTTGAAGCGACACTATTTTCCCCTCCAAGACGCTGCACTACGTGCTCCATATGCACCATCATGGTTTGCCGCACCTGAGCTCGACATGCGTGGGCGTGCTCGGTGGATATGTGATTGAGAATTACCGAGATGTGGATCTCGGCAAGACCTTCTATAGAATAGGTTGGATCCTCTTCAACTTCATATCCATCTCGCTCGTAGGCGGTGCGTATTCGATCTTCCCGTAGAGCCGAATCCAATCCCAATGGCGAGTCCTCAAAATCATAGAGACTGGATCATTCTTTATGATTGTGAAACATCTCCAGAGTGGAAGATTTCTATCCCACAGTGTCCTACTTATGGCATATGCGGCGTTCCGTCTCGACACTCGAATCCTTCCTGTATGCCGCTCTCTGCAGACCATTGTGGGCCGCGTGCGTCATTTGGCTCGTCTACATGTGCTCATCAGGGAGAGCTCGTAAGTTAATATCTGCGGCCTGCGAATATCATAGCCCAGATTACGAGTCTGAAAACTCTGTCGTCACCGGGGGGATCAGAGAGTTCTGGAGTAATGGACCGGCCAGTCTATGACCGCACTCCAAGGAGCGGAACCCTAATGAATCACTTTCTAAAATGTGAATGCCCACCCCTGTAGGCTCCATCCGATGGCTCTTGAGCCGCCCGAATTTCACCGTCCTCAGTCGATTATCGCTGAGCTTCTACTTGATGCAGTACCCCATGTTCATGTTCTCATTTCTCACGGCGAGGAATCAAACCACCACCACGTATTACCAAGTGGTGAGTTGTCCAGAGGGAACCCGTCCTCGAGATTATCAGGCATCGGTCTGATTCCGCGCGCTCTGGATCCCGGAGATGAACGAACTCGATGACATCACCTCCGGATATTTAGCCTTTCATCCATTGCAGTTCCGGGAATTCTTCGCTGATTTCATCATCATCATCTTAGCGGCTTGGATGCTAGTCCTGTTATTCGAGGCTCCCGCAGCGGCGTTGGATTCGTTAGTGACAAGACGACCGCGGAAGAAGGCGCTCCCAAACGGAAAGGGGGACGAAAAATTGAGCTATGAAACACCAACGAGACTTGAAGTTGTCTCTCAAAGTCAGTATAAGCTCTGAGCGGAAGATGTCGCTCCAAGGGGAAGAGCTTGGTCAGGAAATAAAGCTTTGGAAAGTGGATCCCGAGGCCCTGTTTCTCATTTTGTCCCATAATTCACATGTCTGCCGCGCTCGGACTTCGTCGGAGATGAACTGCGAGATCGTCTCGAGCAGGGAAGGTCTGCGCGAGCTCCTGTAGCATAACTCTCAATTTGAATCGGTCGGGACAGAGAAACGGTCTTTAGTTTACAAGAGAGAAGTCTGAGTTCCGGTGTTTCGCCTCGATATGATCGGAAAATATTATATTATCCGTTGTGTTCCGTGACAAGGAAAAAAACTCGACATGAAGGGGGCGCTTCACCGTCCTCTGCCTGGGCGCAAAATGCGCGAGGTTCGCCACTGCACCGCAACGAGCCGTTCCGCAGCAAAGACTCATTTGAGCCTTGGAGGAGAATCCCATCAGGTTCGGGAACACGGTTTTTTATTGCTGATTCAGTTGAAACATGAATTATTGCTTATCTATTGCGGTCCGTGATCGTCACATGCCTGAGAAGGTCGTGGAGAAGCATTCGAGGATCTTGTTGAACCATTCCCTGACGATTGCGATCATCGAAGCCCAGTTCCAGGAGCATTGCTGAAGTGTTTCTTGTTTAGGCCTGTCTTCGTCTGGAAGATGCCAATCCGATGCTACACCGCAGCGGATTATTATTATTCAGTCATTATGAACTTCAGGATAGATGGCTTTGGGCTGAGCAAATTAGGTATAGTGAGTGATTACAATGCTAAGAGCTGTGATAGCTAAAGGGGAATCGAGTCGTGGAAAAAAAATTCGTGCTTACAGAACTTGTTGAGATCGAGCTCGGTAGATGATTCCTGGGTCATGAAAGGTTTTCGGAATCGGTACTCCGTCGGTCTGAAGTTGAACTTCTCCTGTGTTTCTAACAAGGGCTTCGGCTGAAGCTTGATGTTCTGGCTCATGGAATTCTTCTGCATGTATTCATCCTTCGACGGTATTTGGAATGTCACTTTCGTGCAAGTGGCGAAGCTCAGCGCCATCAGGAAGAACACGAGAGATTTCATGGTGCCGCAGTTACACTCGGAAGCTGACCACTCGAGACTGGATTCTCTGATTTCCGATGAGCATCCGGGGTGGCTTATCTACTCCCTGGGTCGTGATTTTCACCCGACGGGAAAGTGTGCGGGAACACACGTTCCTCGTAAAGTCTCAATGTCATAATTCTCCTAGGTGACGATGTCATCAGCAGTATGACGGAGCTCTGACGGATCTCGATCGGGCAACTTATCACTGGCTGACATAAAGATGACGGCCAGGTGGACGATAAAGATGATGTGATACAGCCGAAGTATCATACCCGAGTTTCCCGAGTCTGCTCCCGCGCCAATGAGTTGATGAGAGAGCTCGCGAAATTCCAGGATTTCCAAGGGGTCCAAGGTTCGAGGGATTCTTACTACCGCGCGCGACTGCTCTGGAGCGTGGAAATCTGTCGAGAGAATGATCCTCGTTTCAAGAGAAGCTTCCGTCGAGATTCTCCTTCAGTACGAATCCTTCAGCACAACGGACTAGCTCCGCTCGTTCTCTGGCTGACTTCCCATCGAGAGATGCTCCAGAACATCTATTCTGAGCAAACTTTGGAGGCGACGAATGAGTTTCCGTAATTTCGCCTCGTGTGCTGTAACGAAACCTTGAAGCGCGCTCAGCCAGAAGGTGTTGATGTCATCAATGCCCTATGCCTCCTCCCAGCTGCGGAGATGGATCACGTGCACTTCGACCGAGAAAGGATTCGCCAGCTCGCATCCATTCGTGAGAACCTTCACCGGAGAGCAAGTCTGAGGATTGAAACTGCATTGTATGTGAAGATCTGACCGATGAGAATGGAAAATTGGTATTCCATTTCTTTCGGAGAGGGCTCCGTCCTTCTGAGAGTGCAAGGCTGTGGATTTCTCAGATCGTGGTTCCTGCTTGCTATCTCTGATTTTCGAACCGACGATCTCAGCTGGACCATGGCTCAGAGGTTCTGATCAGTACACTCTCACTGTGATGTCTCCGGTCGGCTCGAAGTCTGGATTTCAGTCGCCCGTGTCGATCGTAGCCGAGGAGGGGAGTAGGTAGCACCATTGAAGAGCTCATGACGACTCATGACTCATGACTAGGGCTGTAAGAAAGTCGCGGAGGTCGCGGAAGTCGCGGAAACCGCGATTTTTAGCGGTCTCGGTTGATTTCCGCGATAAACGTGAATTTTTCCGCGACTTCCGCGACCTCTATATTCCGAAGGAAAGAGGTGGATTTATGGAGTTTCGTCAATGACAGCCTCATCGCTAAGGTCTTCCAATAACTTCCCTTCGATCAGGGAGCTCTGGCGGAACAGAATCAGCTCGAATCCGTGATCTCCCTTGACCAGGGTGCGGTCTCCAAGCTATACACATATGAGCATGCCGTCTCGCTTCCGATAAGCGCCATTCGAAATCTTCGCTTGCAAATGATTATATCCTCTCCGAAGGAGGCTTACAGCGACAGCCAGCTGCCTACATGCTTCCGTCTGGTGGAATACGTGCCGCGCTCGGTTAGGTTGCCGAAGAAAATGACACCTCAAAACAGGGCAAAACAGTTCGACCCACGAGTTTTCCATGTGTCGGGTGGCCATCTCTTCTGCCGTAGCTGCAACGTTCCAGTAGATTATATGCGCATGAGCTCTTTGTGGGTCCTTGCCCGCATCTTAGCCCGGGCAGCATATTAGGACTCGACTAGACCGCATGAATATCTGGTGACATGTTGTAGCAATGCCTCCTAGTCTCAATCTCACTCTACCGTGACATTTCTGAGCGGTGAAACCGACTCGGTGTTCTGAGGAACCTCTCTTCCGACATTTCCGCGAATTCGCAAGCAATTCGATCGATTTCCGCGATTTTCTGTATTTTCTTCCGCGACCGTCCGCGATTCCGGCCATTTTTTTCCGCGAAAAATTTACACCCCTACTCATGACTCATGGCTCATGACCCGAGACGTTCCCGTGAGTATGGGTTTTTATTTCATGATCACTTCCAGGAGAGGGATCTTTGAGGTCGAGAAACATTTCCGGTCGTCTTGAGGATCGCAGAAAGGTTCTCTTATCTGGGATTCGATTCGAGCGATAGTGAAGGAGGCCGTAGCGTAGCGAAGGGTGGGAGAGGGGCGGTCCGCCCCGGGCATCACTGTTCCGGGGGCATCACAATGCTCGATGGCAATCCCAGAAAGCAAAGTTTTCCTCGAGCTTCGGTCGTAACCAATAATTAATGAGGACTTATATTGACTTCATCGGTATCCAGATCGTGGAATGACAGATTTGGGTTTTTTCGAAAAAAATCTGAGGGGGGCGCATCATATCCAGGTCCCGGCACGGGATTTCAGGAATCCGCCCCGGGCATCATCGAGGCACGCTACGCCGCGCCGCTGCGTCGGGTATTCCAAGACAAGCCGGGATACTGAACCAAGTGCTTCGATCCGAGCGAAATGACCGAGTTCTCAGAGGAGATCGAAGAAATTATTGAGCGTCACAGAGCTCTAACGACACATTTCTTGTCTGACGTCACCCCGGAGATTGTCTGAGGAGGTCTCAATTCTCGATGAAATAAACCGCGGTACTGTCGTAAAAGTTTTCCAGATGTCTCCTCGGTAGCCGGCGAGCATAGAAGTACGCTCTCGAAGCGTGACTCGCTTCAAAAGAAAATCAAGTCTTGATTCGGTATGATCGTTCGCCGGATGTTTTATTGCCGAGAGAGCGCTTACTGGTTCGCGCGATTCAGAACCCGTCAGATCGCCAGCCGAATTCGCTTACATCTGGGTTAATGGTGCACTCGTGGTAAGCGTGCGCCACTTGCCTCTATCGCTTCGCAGGCTTTCGCCGCTTCCACAGAGGTCCGTGCGTCGAGCCTTTGGTTTGAATTCCTCCGCGTCTCTCGGCTTCTTCTATGAATAAATCTGGCTTTTTATAATCCCAAACGCCTCTTCCGGCTCGAATATGTTCGCCGGCGGTAAACGCCGCTAAGCCGTTCGTCTGTCCGAGTCCGCAGAGCTCTGGTGCGCGCGACCTGCACCGAGATGGCGGAGCTTTCCAACATCTATCCCGACAATTATACTGAGCTTTGGTATGGGATTGGCAGGGTCCAGATTTCGCTTATGAAGAAATGCTCTCTTACATGTCGGTAATCCCATGGGAAGATTGACCATCGATCCGTGAGAACCTGGGTGAGCTTGAGTTGGAAAGCTTGGAACCTCTTCAGATGCGAATGTGTGCCCGCGAACGTGTAGAGAGCCTAGCGCTACCGAGTCGCCGTGGAGCGGGGACCGAGAACGCTAGTGAAGAATAAATCTGAACTTCAGAACTTTCCGGTAGAGCCGGAGCTCGATGTTAAGGATATCACGAGGAGACTCTTCAAATCCAACTATCCGCTCTCTACCTTCAGGTGAGGAGCCTTAGGTTTTTTTTAATGGGTATTATGTACATGAGCCCCACGCTCCAGTTGAATTCTCCACTCTTCTGGGTAGTGCGTCGATGCATTTTTTCCTATGGCCTTCTACATTTCACCCCTCCCCCTTTTCGCACTCGCAGCTCCTTTTGAGAATTATAGAGAAAAAAAAATCTAACCCCTCTGTTTGTTGAGTCACGTATCCTCGGAAATATTTACTTCTCTGGACCGACTCCCTTTGAGGGACCCGGGTATAAGGACACTAGATTATCAAAAACCGTTCTCAACTCCCCGGTCCCGGTCGACAATGGGACCTCCCATGCTGTCTGATTCGGCTCGGCCAGAGCGGAGGCGATAGTGGACTCTCGGGATAGGAAGAATATCTAATTTCTCGGCCACGTTCTTATATCCTCGGAGGCTAGCCAGATGCGTTATGAAGGACCTATCCCTATCAGTCTCAGAGGCGATAGCGGGTTGGACAATTTTCAGAGTTCCTAGGACTTCTCGCGTCTTAGCGAAGTCTGCAGTGACTTTTCCGACGATCCATGCCCTTCGTCTCAGAGCCCATTTTCAGATACCACAGACCTCGGTTTCGACGGACTGTTCTTGCCGGCCCCTAGATTCTCTCACAGAGCGATCCAATCGTATTCAACAACAGCGGACGAAGACGCTGAGAGCTTGAGCCCTTCGAAGCGGAATGATCCTCGACCGAGGAACTCGATGGATCTAAGGCAGAGGTTCTCTCTGACGGCGCTCTCCTCACCATTCGAGCCCAGACCCTGATCCGAGCTGCATCACGAATTAGAAGGATTTCCGAGTGTCTTTCATCGATTGCCCAATGGATGATTAATTTTCCGAGGATTGACTCCTGATAAAGCCCCGATTTCTTTTCCTACCTACTTATCTTCGGCAGGCTCCCGAGGGATATCACTCTGGGGGCTGGCATATTACCTCCGGAGAGCTGTCATGATCCCGCCATCATGCATATTGAATCAGTGAAGTTTCCAGGATTTTTTTCGGGAGGCGCGGTCAATGTATTTTGGGGGGGGCGGTTCGGGCTTCGGGCGCTCCTTTAACATGGGAGGTATACGAAGATCGAAGCATTACGGGGGAATCATCTTTCAGGCCCTCCTAACTCTGCAATCTCTCGCTCAGAATCTCGATGTGAAACATGAACGATGTCGACCACGGCCGAAGAACTCCCTCAGAGATCAACAATCTCCACGGGCTCGATTTCCGGGGAAGAGCGGCCTGCGTCAATCCGCTTTCGAAACTCTTTGGGTAGGTAATTAAATTTGGGGCTTCCGGTCGGAGGGAAACGCTCGGAGAACAATTAGGGAATCACCTTCATCCGCTCGAATGCCGGGGAGACGGCTCACACGTTGACTGCCAGCGAAACCCGCGCAGAGAGGGGAGGTTCATACTTGCTGCGGATTTCGGTGGTCCTGCTACAGCAGCAAAAGCTGCTCCTGTCGCCGTTGCTCAATATGCAGGACCACGGATGAGCGAATGTGGTCCACGGTCGCGCCACCAGCGACGACGATCCCACGAGCGAGCGGACGAAGCGCTCCCTCTATCCGGGCTGCAATGCCCGAAGGCACCTCGGCGTGTTTATCTTTGCTGCGAGAGTTCTCTTTTGCTTCGTTCGCGGCCATTGGTTCTTCCACCAGCGAAGTCGTCCAATGAGAACAGAACGGGGCGGTCCAAACCTCGGTTTTACCGTTACCCAACGACCATCCCAGAACTCGCTGGAAAGCTGTCCTCTACTCCCTCTTTCGCCTTCATCGTTCTGCTTCATCATACGCTCTCGGGGATATCTCCTGTGAGGCTCAAATATTAGTCGCGGACCTCCGGATGCCTCTCCCCACCATGTAAAGGACGAGGACCGCTGGACCGAAGGACCGACTTTGAGGGGAGGAAAATTCCTATAAGGAAGCTGTGATCGTCACCGAGTATATTCTGCCGGTCGTCTGTCCTGCTGCAAGGGCTTCTGGCAATAGTGAGTCTTCGGATTCCACTTAGAGAGCAAGCTGGCGACGCCCAGCGACAGCGCGAGATCCGGGTTCGGTGGCATACGCACCTAGATTTCAGCCGAAGCGGGAGGGACAGTCAAGGACGGCGAGGCGTAGAACATATCTCTCGGGACTGGATTCATCTTCGGAAAACGATAAATTAGCCGGGACACCCTTTTCTATATCAGCTGACGGGGTCTAAATCTTCCGGATTCTATTTTGAGTTGTCTGATGTATTAAGACAGTCGCATCTTATCAACTGACAACACTTCGGGGCACTCTTCCTCTATCGCGCTCTCTCCCTCCTCATGCTCCAGGTCCGTGCCTCGTGATTTGAGCTGCTGTAAGAACGTGTTTGCTCGACTTGTCAAGCCTTTTTCGAAGCCGACTGGCGTCAAATGAGCATTTCATTTTCATCCGGAGGGCGGCAAAAGATCTACACTTGTTGGGGGCGTCCCGAACCGCTCCCCGGGTCGTAGATTACTCTCATGTAGAATCACGGAGACCGCAGAGTCCAACAATACAATCGCAAGGAAAAAACCCGCGGCGTCTCAGAGTATTCGAGCGGAACCACCCCGTGATCCCGAGAGGATTCCTCGCGGTCAAAACAATTCATCACGCCAGCATGTATTGATGGTACTCGTGAGAATAATGGTTGCAGGTTAACACCGCAGTGACTGATGGTTCAAGGATCTTTCCACTTGTACAGTGTCTCGAATAGGCGAGGAAGAACCCCAGCTTTGGTTTGTGCTTCTTCTTCGTGCCGCTTGTAGTAGAATCTCTTGCCACCATTAGAGCTCACCCACTGACGGTGTAGTGTTCCGGGATTGTGTAAACGATAAATGAACAAAAACAACAACTGGAGTTCGCGCTCTCGTTCGTAGGCTCGTGCTGAGGGGGAAGTTACACCCGGCGAGACACAGAGCCTAGGAAGTCGATGTCGACTGTCCAAAGAAGCTCTGGAAACTCCGGCAGGGAAATATAGCGATGGCAATTGACAGTCTCGCTAAGAGAGCATCTTCGGGGGAGATTTATGACCGCACGCGTCGCTTCAACGAATGAGAGGGCACAAAACTTTTTTTCTGTTGGGGCCACCTACGGTTCCGTTCGGGAAATGTATAATCGGAACATATCAGAATATAAGACTTTCCCGCAGTGATGCCGGGAGGATTCGGCGGCGCAACTTCTTTTTGGATGAGTACTGAACGTTCTCCGGGTAAGTCGGGATCATGAGAACCTAGAACAATAATAATCTGGGGAAGCTGCGAAGGTAGCCCAAGTCGAGCGAGCGCAAGAAAGAGCCAAGGAGGGAGAGTGAAAGAACTGATCGATCCGCTGCCTTCTACATGATTGAGTGTTTTACACGATCGGCGGCTGGAAACAAAATCGAAGTAACGAACGATTGATTGAAACGGATTTGTTCCCCAGCCAAGGGACCGGTATTCAAACAACGGCTGTTCGCTCCCTCCTAGACGCTGGTTGTTGAAAGACAAGTGCTCTGCGACAAAAGTTTTCGGAAGTTTTCCGGGGGTCCCCTCATCTGAATAGCGCCAGCGGCTCGGGAACTCTCGACAACAACGGTGCAGCTCCTGGCTCGTGAACGACCTCTGCAGCGGGGAAATTCCCTCAAATCATCGGGATCATTTAGGAGAAATCATATTCCTGCATGGAGCACACTTAATGCTCATTCCAGTATGGGGTCGCCTCATGCACCAGAGGCTCGGATGAGACTCATTGTCAGTCCAGCGGGAAGAGATTTGACTGTCCCAATCGCCGCCTCCACTTTCTCCGCCTTGAGATTCGCCTCCGATTTGCTGGGGCTCCTCTTCAATTCGACTTCTCCCTGTCCAATCAAGTCATCGATCGATCGGCCGACAGCGGCGAGTGTCTCTTCTCTTACATGTCTTCGAGTGACGAGCGCCGCACGACTCTAGGATATAACAGGGAGGCATCGATAGAGGGTAACAGACAGTCAATGTTGGAATCCGTCAAACGTCTGCCGGGAGACAAATGTGGAAAGACCAATGTTTTTCCAATCAGCGCATACAGCCCTCTCTGTGTCTGTCGCCGTGAGTGTCGCTCTCCTTGGGTCGTGAAAAAAAAGCGGCTAACGTGATGGAATGTCTCTTGATGAGCCGGGACATATTTGTCAATCTGTAGCTGTTGGCTACAACGACGCCGACGGCCGCGGATGCAGGGAGAGCGATGGAGTTAGGAACAAAGAAAGGAAGAAAAACTCGAAAGCACCCAACGCAGGCTGTCTTTTCCACCATCCAAACGCCACAGAGCTGTCCGGCCAAAGGAACCGCTGGGGAGCTTGTCGGCTAAGATGCTAGCTGGTCGAATCTAAGGGAACATCGACAGACATCTGTTTTCTCGATGGACCTTTCGTTGCGAGTTTATGTCGGGCGTGAGAAACCTGTTCTGTGGGGGAGGTGACACCTCTTGACGCGATGATCTAATCGATTCAATTGATCAGCAACTGATCACCGCCTTATCGGGAGCAGGACGGATTTTACTTATAGAAAAGGGACGCAGTCTTCGTGGAGTGGAACCCCCGCACGGTCAGGATGAGTACTTTCGGTCTCGTTCATCTTTGGTATCTCTTTTGATCGGATCTTCCCGATGACTTTGATCGGATACCTCTGAATTTTTGACCGCGTCCCTCACTGTGGAATACTTTACTTTCGGAGATGAAGGAGCGTCCCTCTCTTCCAAATAAATACCCCTACCGGAGTACAAGCTATGTGATGCTATGGTGAGGGGAGGGGGCTTTTCAACAACTCCCTGTCGTCAGATATCCGTCTCAGGAGAAGAGAGAAGCTCAATTTTGTATAAACAATTTGTTTGCGAGCAACTCCATGAGTGGTCGCTCCCATTGTTGCGCTCGACTGAGTGGCCGGGTCCGAACCCGTGATTCGTGATCAATCGAGAACTTGGCTGTCGTCGACTTATTTGACCGCTGGCTCGTTCGCACTCCGCTCGGAGGATCCCGATTCGTTCGAGAACGCGGAGAGTCCTCGATGTTGCCCCGATACTACGAGTTTCTGAGCTCAGTGCACAAGTGCTCTCTGGACTTTCCACCCTATCTTGTGCTAAGGGGCTCGCAGCAATCGAAACACCATCTGCGTTGTGAATTTGTGCTGTTGCTCATAGTTTCTGTTGTCGCTGTTCAAGTTCTGAAGAGTGTCAGCCGTCCATTCGAAGAGCCAGTTAGAGATTCTAGAGAGGCTGAATGCTCGTCGCCTGCCTGACTGGTTGCCGCAGAGCTCGCACCCTTAGCTTGCTTGAGTAAACATGAGAGCCTAAGTCCACCACAAATCACCGAGCTTCTTTCTCAATATTGGCTCGAGCAGTTGGCTCGACCAGTTGGCCCTGAGCAAGCTGTACAATGGAGCATTTCTTTTTCCTCTTTTTCGCTCTCCTTTGTGTCTATCTAGAACCGCTGATCAGTTGATCCACCGACGGACCAACCAACTCGACCGAGCTGCCAAGCGAGCAGTCCAGCGACTGATCGACGGACGGACTGACAGACGGAAAGAGTGGATGACTGACTGACTGGCTGACTGACTGACTGAGTGACAAACAAGGATAGGCCACTCGAGAAAGCGAGCGGATCAGCTTACAGCGCGCTCATAACGTCTGATTTAATCGGCGAGAGAAAGCTAGGTGGAGCGAAGGAACGTCCGCCCGTCAGCGTCGATTGATGAGCTACGAGGGAACATGAAGCTTATACATGATAAGCGATCGTTCCCAACACGATTCCACTTCGGAATTCGTTCCTTCCATCTCCCCACTCCCCCGAGTCCCGCATATCTGCCTGACGGTCTGCGAGGTATCTCCACTCTGTTCCTCTTCGAAATTACCGTTCGAGGCACCGATCATGGATCGAGGAGACGTCACCACGCGTAATTCTCCCGAAGCCCAAATGCAATTACCCCCGATTCGCGTCGTAATTGCCCCCGGGCCCCCTCGATCTTTATTACCCTTATAGGCTCGCACTTATTTATCGGAGAATTTTCCCCGTTTTTCATTGAGCTTCACCGCTGTCCTCATCGAACGTCAGTCTCGATATGTTTCATTTCGATCCGCCGTCGTACAGAGCTCGTTTCCCGCTCCCGAGAATAGTCACATGACTGATCGCGAGTATCCTCTGCTTATCAGAAGATTCTCTCCTCTGGTGACGGAAGCAACGAGAGCAGCTTCACCGCTCATCAGTTCGTCACTTGGTCCGCCGACTACACTGAGAGTCAATTGGTTGCGAGCGACTTTCAACGCCTTGCCCGCACTCTGTCCGTTCACTCTCTGACTGGATGTCGTTGCTGACGGTCTTCGCTATTAGAATGGGCACTCGGTTAGTTCGCAGCTATGCACACGGACTGACTGGCTGGCTGGCTGGCAGACCGACAGCCTTTCCTTCGTTTCTTTCTTGCACTGTCGTCGTGTTCGTCTTCCACGATATTGACAACGAGTGGGCGGAAGCGGCGGCACCCTACAGTCCGCCTCGACCCTTATATACGACAAAGAACACTAGTCGAAGATCTGAACCCGGCGGCGGGCCGCTCTCGCAGAACTCCGGCGGCGAGCGCGTGGACTCAACGCACGGGCACGTCTGAAATTCGTGGCTTTAGACGGACGAGGTCGCTCAGTAGTCTCCTCATTTTCGCAGTGTTGGACCAGGATGACTTCTTCGTGAGGATCCAGATACCGGAGGACATGTCGTTTTGGTCCCACTGAGGGGATTGTCGGGGCTCAAGGAAGGGGGAAAATCGGAGAAAATACATGGGTTACCCGATACGTGAAGATTCCGGACTTGGATCGGGAAGAAAATCCAGGAGAGTTCTGAGAAGCGACTTGGACCTAATGGTGAAGCTGAGTCAGAAACACTGCTAGTTAGGTGAAGTCTTCCGGTCACGGTCGCTTCGGGACTGTTCTTTCAGTGTGAACGAGTCTATGACACACTAATGGCCCACTTGGTATTTATGGCCACTTTGCCGGGCCGAAACTAAACACACAAGGTGTTGATTGCTGCAAGGTCTAACCGACGTGCCATCCGATCACCGCGGGCATCACTCACTGAGTGAACCTCTGGATTTCTATTCTTGGAGCGTCTTCCGCCATATCGGGGCTAGTTCTTGCTCTTTCAGACTCATTCTGGTACTAGGTATTTTGTCGGCTTTGATCGGCGACGACATCCCTTCGGGAGATTTCGCTGTCGATCAGGTCATTCATCTCGGGATTCGTCGTCCATTTACAAATCGCCATAATCGCTCCGGTAGTCGATCTATTCATGTGCGACTTCAATATCTGCGTGGTTCCTCCTGAAATTTCTTGGTCTCAGTCCCGTCCACTTCTGAGCAGAGCTCACAGCGGACATTCCTGAAAGTCACGTCCCAATGGACTTGTCGAAAGCTTCTGCATTGTCCAACAGGTTGTAGGCGTAAGAAGCGTTGTTATCAGCTGGACAATCCCCAACTTACAAACCAGCACGAGGCCGGCTGAGGCCTACATTATGTCTCATCTGTCTCGTGGCTTACTCTGCTCGAGCCGCGATCCCCACTTGCCCCGGGGTTATTTTTGTTTCATCGTCCTGTTTTCGTTCGGTGGTAGTTGGGTCTCTCACAGCTTTTTCTCGCGGTTCCTCTCGATATCTCCCTCTTCAGGCAGCAGCCATGGCGACCCGCGAACACTTCGTAGCTAGATAGTCGCGACCCCAGTCGCCTTATTCGACGACCCGTCTGAAGGAGCTTCAAGAGCCCGCTTGGGGGACCAACTCCGAGGAAACGTTCGGCAGACCTCGTCAATGAGAACGCGGAGCAGCTTGAGAAAGTTTGTGAGCCGTGGTCGGAATATGAATTATTTTGTGCGGCACCGCAGGCCCGCCATCAGGAGCACTTGCCGTCGATCTGTCTTTAGTTCCCAAATCCCAAAACCTCGAATGCGCAACATTCTCAGATGACGGCAGGGGCAGTCTCCCTGGATCAAGAATGTTAGACGGCCGAATTATCGACTAAGCTAATTATCGATCTCTGCATTTCGCTGACAATGTTTCCCCGATCCACGGTTGTTCCCCTATTCACGGACGAATCGTTAACTGTCACGTCGATTACAACTTTTTTCGATGAGCTGAGCCGAGATGCGGAGGAACGCAGGGAAGCCATAGACTCTCACGCCGCCGGATGAAATTCGATGAAGACCATGCGATGGGAATCGGATACACTTCACTTTTCCGCGTCGGTGATGTTCGCATGCTCCTCTCGACTTGGAACAAAGCTCTACGCTCCGTGTGAGAATGACCTGTGATCGATGAATTTATCCGTTGCTGAGTTTGGAAGTCGGAAATATCGCAGGCTGTTCTCGAGTCATGAAAACTAATCATGTAACTGATGAATACGCATTCAGCATTCTGATGTTACATTTCCGAAATCGATTCCGCTCATCTCAGGGCTCTCAACGTTTCTCCAAGTCTCTCGGCGCATTCGTCAGCTTTATCAGAGATCAGGAGCGAATATCAAGTCGAAAATTCGGACAGTATTCTCCCGAAGGTTCTCAGAAAACAATGACTTCCGGAATACACCATCCCGCGCATACTCGCAATGAAGTTTCCTCGGCTCATGGTGCGATATTCATTCCATTCGGGCGATGCGATAATTCCTTCTTTGACTTCCATCCGAATTCACATGACACGTCCGTCGACACATGCTGCGAATACGGCGCATTCGAACACGGAGCTGGAAGTGGAACGAATGTGGACAGAAATACGATACAGACGCATTCCGCTCGACGGAATCGGAGACTCTCAACTGATTTCGGTCCGGAGCGACACTACGCTATCTACATTGTCCCAGCGAGAGTCGAGCAGTTCGAATTTCGGTAGCCGTGCGCGTCGACGTGGACATCAGTGTCAGAATCGTTCGAGATATTCGCCCTGGATTTCATCTCAATGAGGAAAACTCTCGCTCTCGATGATTTCGCGAAGTGATGGAGTGATTGAGCCTGAGTGGGAGGACATATGTACATTTGTATCTCTTGAGAGTTTTTCCAAAACGAGAGGGCTCTCATTCTCTAGAAATGTCGGATATGCGTGGCCCGTATGCAGCTCTCTCTGATCCCGATCGACGAAGCTCAGGGCGGCGAGTGGCGATCGGCGCGGTGATGCACTCGTGTTTCGGGACTGCGCCCCAGACTCATTATTCAGTGTCTGATATCTGAAACGGAAAGCCGAAGAAGAAGAGACCTGACGATAACTTACGCTGTCCCAAGGAGAAAGCCAGACAGACAAACGACGAGGACCAGAGCGACATTTATTTAGGCGTGTTCATTCCCAATTAATAATGCTGTTCTGTTTGATGTTTTCGGTTCGTATTCTGGAACGGGCTCCCAGGAAAGATGATTCTCTTTCTTTCGAAGACGAGCTCCGGTCGAGAGCTGCGTCTCGCTTCCACTCCGAATTCGCTCTGGGAGCTCCCATGCGGAAGATGTTGAGCGTTGGAAATCTCCAGAATAGCAGCTGGTCGCAAAGTTTACCCTTTGCGCGCATCACTCGATCCGATCGATGTCAGCCACTTATCTACTTTGTTTATTATGGGCTTATTTGCCTGACTCTCTTGTTGACGTTGCTCATGACATCGGTGTTAAGTGCTCGTCCGTCCGAGCCACAAGGAATCAAAAGCCTCCCTCATAAAAGCTACACGCTCGCTCCTGTTCCAAAACGCTCCCGACGGCAGAAATGCACTCATATGTGTCAATGCTTCCTCCCCTTCTCTTTTCCATCCTCGTCATTGATGTTATCGATATTGATCTACTGAAACAACTGTGGGGACCGTAAGACATTGGGACGACTGTTGACGTCGACATATAGCGGGTTGTGCGTCCAGCAGCTTCGAGTCAGAGTGTCGCAAGCGGCACCACCCTTATATTAGTCAGGAAGCGGTTTTTTAACAATGAGCTCTTGACACCCTCTCAGCACGTATCGGGAACTGAATGAGAAGAAGAGGGAGGCTTGACGAATCTCCCGACCAACTGCCGACGCAGACGCGTTTTGACCAGAACGACAAGGATCGAGGCAGGAATCGTCATAATGATGAAACGACTCTGGTCTTGTTCCTCAATCTCTGTCCTCGGTGAGAGCCGATTCACCGTGGGATATGAATGGAGCCAGGAAGATTTTGATTGACGATGAACTCTCAGTCGGCATTCCGTTTCTCCTCCGGCACTTCCGACGCTCCCATCTCCAGCGGAGGGGAGGGAGGAAGTATGTTATTGCGTGCCTTTCCTCGCTCAATCGCTCCAATCCAAAACATCGACGAGCTGGAATAGAGATTTTCAGCCCGATTCCGACGACAAGCCGATATGCTTCCACAACTTTCGGCTGTCGAGGAGATCTTATCGCTCGCACATCCCGAACGATCCTACCTGCTTAGCTCCGTGTCGACCGAGCCCCGAACAACATCGTGGTGAGAGCGGTGACGACGATCAGTCCAGCCTCATCTTCCGCTTGCTCAGATGATTATCGAGACGACGTTGTGAGAGAAGGAGAAAGTCGACTGTCATCTCGGAAAGACATCCAACACCTCCGGGCGTCCGACCGCAGCGGATCCATGAGCGGTCAGTCGATGATTTTCACACCCTTTACACACCCATTCTGCTCGGATCGCTCTCGTTTGTTAGGCTTTCTTCTCGATTCACAGATAAATGGGTTAGTACTCGGAGGATGTTCACATGTACTCATCGACGCATACATTCTCTCGAATGAGCTCCGGACGATGGGTGATCATGACGCTGCTCTTAGGACGCCCACACCTGGATGCGCTTTCGTCGATGGTTCCGTCGAGATCCGCGATGCTCACTTGGGAGTTCAGTTCATTGGTGTACATTGGGCGTACGTTCAGGCAGCTTGACGGGGCTCTCAGGAGAGAGGAATGGATCCGATGGACTGTTTCGCGGAATCTCATCCTTATTGAAGCGGAGAGCGGGTTGGAGTAATTTATACACGAACCCAACTCTTTGGATCCATAGGAGAACGAGAGCAGTCCCTACATAGCTAGCTCTAGTCCAAAACCTCGGCTTCTACGTCTGGAATCTTCTCCAGGCTTCTCTTAGGATTGCTTATTGGTACTTAAGAGTTCATCGGGAAGGATCCGGCAGAAGACTCCGACGATGACCCGTATCAGAATTGAGCTAGAGAGCTCCGGTAAAAACCTTCCCAAACGAGAAACCGTCCATCTCGCTATTCAGAATTGTTCAGATCGCACCTCCCAGCGCTCTTGCGAGAACATGCATACGGAAATCCGCGGACTTCAATTAGTCGTTTATCATACCTGGGCCGAGCCCTATCGATCATGGAATGCATGCCCACGAGAGTGAAATAACTTGTATCCGAAGCTCCAAGTCCCTGCATACCGCTCCTCCTTCCCGGAAGACTGGAAATTAAACCGTTCCGGAGGTCTTATTAGACTGCGGGGATCGCTGTCGCAAGGAATCGTCGCTGGAGTCTTAAACGGTTGAGTCAAACCTCCGTCCGGTGCGCTGGTAAAGCGCCTCCCGAACTTCATCCGAGCAGTTTCGTTGAAGATCCACGAAGAACTATGGAGCCGGAGCGTACCGCGAGATTTCCGCCTTTCACTGCCTTGCATCGATTCTCCCACAGAGTGAGTGAGACAAAACTGCCGGGAAATATGGTTCTCGGAAAGTTTCCTCGAATCTTGGGAGGGGGAGCTCTGGCTCGCGAGAGGCGGAAATCAGCCTTGGAGAATCGTCCGGAGACTCACCTCACTCGACATGTTTCTTTTTAAATTCACTCAATTTCTCAGAAAGTTCTCTCCGTCCGTCACGAGTCATGCCATGAGCGCTAAACATTATTCTTATGCCTTTGTGGTTCTTTGGGTCGCTATGTTCCCCGCTATCATCGACGAAAGCTCCAAGTAGCCGTTGCTCTCTACGAGTTTGGCTCTTCAGGACCGGGAGACCGTATACTTGGATATCGTATGTATTTTCTATGTAGCTACTCGGCTGGGTGTGTAGCTGACTGGTCGGTTGGTTCGCTGGCTTGCTTCAGTTGGAGAGTTCGGAAGTGAAGGACCCTTGAAAAGATTAACTCCACGCGCTCTCGTCACCCGCTCGAAATTCATCGGCTTCTCGGGCGACCCACGCCTCGCGAAAATGAACATCGTCAGCTGCGATATGAACGAGTCGCTTGCTTTTGCACATTTCCCGCATTTTCGCTTTCGGGGAGCAGCGGGCCGAGGAAGTCAGTGAATGAATCTTCCTGTTCGAAAAGTACCCTTTTCACCTTCCGTATCGGATCGATCGTTCGATGGAAAAGCGTTCGCTCGAGGCTTTCTGTTGTTCCCGAACTTTATTCTCTGATCGATCCCGATGGAACGCCATCTCCCGAATGCCGGTTGCTCTCATCATCGATTCCGTCCAAGGAAGCGTAGTGCATATTCCAGCTTGTTCCGAATTCGTCGTGGCCAATGTCAACTAATGTTGGGCTTACAACAAGATGGAGATGGATGATGGCGGTGTTGGTGCGGGACGCAGCCATTCGTGTCCCAGCTTCTCGATTTGTCATCCGGGTCATGTGACATCCGTCATTTTTACATGCGCGCACTCAGACGCACTTACACATTCACAGGGCGAGACGACTTCTTACCCAGAACCCGAACAACACCCGGCTGGAAGCAAACACGGCTCATGCAGACTTTGGTAGACAGCGCGAGAAACGAATCCGGCACGAGCGACACCGAGCGATCCAGGCGCCTACAACGCGTCCTGGGCACTCACGGAAATCGTAGCCGGCACCATAACCTACTCCTATGTATTATTTGTGATTCCAGCGAAAATGTCCGTTAGACCTGGAGACACCCACACATGAGAGCCGGTCCTCCATTAGATTCAGGATGTGAGAGACTCCTCGGAACGATGATTGGAGGAAAATCGACCATCAGCTTACCGAGAAATCGAGACCTAAAGATTTAGATATTCGCACCATAAACTCATTCTGAGAGGATGATTATCTTCTCGATATCTGAGATAATAAAAAGAGCTGGGATATGTTCGTTCTCAGATTCTGCACTTTATTCTTTTCTCCGCTTTATCACAGGGAAGACTACTCATCGGAGTCCGCCACCAGTCGATCCAACAGTAACTCACGAGAACTTTCCGGCACCGAAGTTCGCTGCCCAACACTCCCCCAATTCAACGGGGCGGGGAGGCTCCGCTCGAGATCGCTGCGGAGACGCAGTCCTCCAGAACACTGTCCGATATTCTCATTCAATTTCGAGCTCCCCTGGAAACTTCCGAAAGGCTCTTGCAGGCTCGATATAGAATAGAATGTGCACGATAGATCCAAGTCCCACGGTATAGTCAAGTCCGCAAGTGGGGGGAACGGAGACTCGTCACGACCTCAAACAAGGATCGCTGTGGCGAGCAAAGACATTATCAGATAAGACATGAAGTCGACACCCAAACACTGTGTGTGGTCTTCTTACCAAAAAGCTCCTCGAGCGCACCGGTTGGATCTGGAGAGGACCAGTATCTCAGAAAATTTACCGTTTGATCTCGGATCGATCGAACCAGAGTCGGAAGCCAACCTCGCGCCGCGATAAGAATGGTTCCAAACAAGTGGAGAAAATCGCTTGATTATTCTAGGAATTCGCTCGGCCGAGAGTGGTGATGTGTACCGAAATCATAAGGACTTCGCCCTCAAGGGAGGACTTCCAAGTGAGACACGAGGTTGGCTTCAAAGCTCTCGGGACTTGCCTGCGCGTCGAATGGGTGGCGAACTCCGGTGAATACCGCAATGCCAAACCTTTGAAAATTCCTCCAGACTCGTTCTTCTTGTGACTGGGACGAGAATGAGCTAGAACTCCTCCGGAGATGGCCTTTTGGAGGGGCACACACTTTTCGCATGGTGAATGATCGGCAATGACTGGCAGAGACTCACGGGATCCAAGAATATGCACAATCAGAAACACCACTTCTGCTCACGGAAAAACGTATCCATGTCCGGAGGAACGGCTTGAATCACGGTATCATCGGGCGGAAAGAAAAGGACCACGGAGATCTGCGGCCTCCCAGCTCTCGGCTACGGAATGGTTCTCGCTAAAGGTGAAGCGCTTTATATCAGGGATGTGTTTAGAGAAAAAATAAGATGGTGAGTGTGAGTGTGCAGATCGTGTGTCTGAGTATGTAAATAAATACATGCTAGATATAAGAATAATAATGGACGGAGTGCGCGGCCAACAGCATGACGCCTTCGTGCGGATAGTGCAGACTGTCGGGCCGCGGTTACGACTTCACGATTCCGCGGGTTCACCGGCAAGGGCGAGTTCGTTTGTCCAACGCCGCGCCGGACAACACTCGTGGAGACCACTGACCATTCAAATTGGCTGAAGTTAGGAATTGCCAGGCGAATGCGTGAAGTCTGGCCACTCGACTCTTTCACTTCGATCACGCGGAAGCCTGAAAGGTCTCCGCGTGATCGTGTACTGATTCTGGCGTCACTCGTGTCGCGACTATGGAGGCGAGCGAGCTGTGTTGTGAGTGCAAACAGAGAGAAACTATCCTTACGAGCTTAGAACAACAAATTTTTGCTGAAAATTCCTTCTTGCAGAGAGAACCTCCAAACCCTTTCCTTCGACGATATACCGGTATCGGAGCGAGTCTCGAGACGAGCGTTTCCAGTAGTCTGACGTTCTCCCCGGAAAGCCCACCCCAGAATTCCGAGATTTACCTATCATAGTTGGAACTCTTCCGACGGTGTCTTTCGAGCGCACAGGATCCTAGATGGATCCGCTCGCACTTCATCGGTCCTGCTTCGAAATGCTTACTCAAATGCCCGATCGGAGCTCGGAACTCGATCGGAGAATCGTCCTAATATTTACTGCTTCTGCGATTATTCGTTTTTGAAGAACGAATTCCCCGCGGAGGCTAAGATCGAGAGCTGCGAAATCGATGACTACTGTGGCCGAATCGATGTCGTAAGGAGTGTGAGGCATTACTCGAGCTTGCTCCGAACGAAGACATCAAAGTGGTACTGGAAATTTCAGAGATCAAGTTTGCTGCTTCCTCTACCGACATCGCCCGCAGTCTCAAGTCTCCAAACTCAAAACTGTT
This sequence comes from Galendromus occidentalis, assembly GCF_000255335.2. Taxonomy (NCBI): domain Eukaryota; kingdom Metazoa; phylum Arthropoda; class Arachnida; order Mesostigmata; family Phytoseiidae; genus Galendromus; species Galendromus occidentalis. Next base: position 60,884 of record NW_003805197.1, on the reverse strand, counting down.
GAACCTGGTCGCCCGGCCTATAATCCCATTGCTCTGAACCGGTGTGCCATGAAATTCTGCGGTTGATGGCTCGAACCGAGTGGGTCCCCGGCGCGATCAGTGCTGACCAAAAAATCGGAAGTCAAATAGAAGCGGAAAAAAGACAGACCAAACGTTCTGAGCGCGACCGACGAGCCCATTGTTTCAACACCTCGTGAAATGCTTGTCGAGTGGTGACGTTCCCCCAGACTGATGCGAGAGCGAAATTCCGCGTTTGTTGAAGATCTGCAGAGGCTTCACGAGGCCCTCGGTAGGGCTTGGTTTTGAAACCGCTCCGTCTGGAGCGCTCCGCGAAGAATCACACACCGACCTGGGATATCGGGGTACTCGGATTAGGGCGGATCTCGAAACCTACGAAAAGTAAAGCCGGCTCGGGTGATGCGCTTTGTTGGGTAAACAGTGGATTTGCACCTTGTCGCTCGAGAGCGAGACCACCAACGTGCGACTAGGAGCGACGAAAAAGTCTTTAAACTCTTCAACACTCATTTCACCCATGAATCAGATTCCAAGCATCTGGACACGCGCTATATTCGATGATTACCATTTCTTCCCTCCAATTCTTTATATCCGCTAAGGAATGCCACAGATCGCAACCGGAGAACATAGTCGGCCCCGTTTCAAGAAGATTCCGTTGATGCTTCCGAGTATTCCCGAATTCCCGGGCTTTTGGATTTTCGGCGTGTTCCAAGTCTCATCGGGAAAAGCTTGAGAATCGCTCAGTCAATATGATTGCTTTCCCAGGCGGAGAAGCGGTGCATCGACGAATAATTGAATCGGGGGATCAACGAATGAATGGATGGCTGAACGAAAAAGTGTGTGAAGGGAAGAAAGAATAAATCGTCGGCCTAGCGGTGCGCGGTGTCCGAGAGTGAAGCCGCGGCTGAGCGAGTGTCACTGTGCAGGTCGAAATCCAAATCCCGTAGCAAAACATACTCGACGAGCTAAAAAGGGAAGAGCTTGAAACTTGCTGTGAGCCTTCGAGAGCGAGAATCATCGACCGCGAACTGGTCTCTCTCTCATCTCCTATTCTCCCTGAGAAGGGTTCACGCTGTCTGGCTATCGGGGGAGGTAAATCGAGAATCCTCCGTTCGGCACTTTCCCAGGTTTTCCGCACACCCGAGTTTCGGCCTTCGTTCATCCACATGTCAACCTCGTTCGGAGTTTCTGCGTGGAAACTCTCACTCAGTTGATAATTACTCTAGAGCTTGAGAGTTCACGGACATTGAACGCTCGGTATAATATCCTCTCTCACCCAGGAGCCGTATGACGTGATCAGCTCGGGAATGATACCTTCGAATTCCTCAAGATGGCGCTCCCAGCGGCCAGTCGACTCCCAAACTCTTTCTGAGTTGGGATCTTCGGAAGCTATCTCTCCATGCTCACGCACGATACCGTCCATCTTAGCGAGGATCCTCCATGGAATTCCTACAGCACGAATTCGAAATTATCGGATATTCGAAGAATCTCATCCCCGAAATGTGAACTTGGAGGCCTTCAAACCTAATGATACTGAAGAGTAGACGGACTCGATAGCGATGATCTCAAGTCATTCAGCGATTTTCGGTGATGACGTCAAAAGGATCGTGGAAAAGGGGAGCTCGGAGACCATGGCGAGGGCGGACCGGAACTGCGAGATTCCCCAATTTTCTATCGTGTTCAGAAGCGGTCCTGCTTTTCTCAGATATGTACTCTAGTGCGATCAGGCCGCTTCTCGGCACGGTCCTCTCGAGAGCTTCCGTTAGAAGGCGGTGACATTGGCTTTTGGGTTCGCTAATCGCGATCAGGTTAATTCGTTTTGCTTCCGATTCTGCGGTGATCGCTCGAAGATCGAGCAACGATCGGTGATGGTGTGGTGTGAAGAACCTCGGCCTATCAACGCCTTGTTGCGACCCGACCCGGATCGGCTTATCGACTAACTTTCGAGCGATTGAGCCGGTTCGGATGGGCTCCGTTTCTCGCTCGGAATGGTCCCTCGATGGGTTCCGCTCACGGGGAAGGCTCCGATTCGATTTCAGTTATTCGTACAACATCCGTAGGATGGTTGATTGGAACACTGAGGTGATCTTTCGGAAATTAGTTCCAGCATACGTTCGTCGAATTTGAAAAGCGGTCGTTCACTAGGTGCGTTCTGAAAGATTCAGATCGAGAACAGCGTCTAGATCGCTGGTAGTGTTCTCTTGAGAACTGTTTACTTTATCAGCCGACGTCGAAGCGTCTCATTCTGAACGCGAGCGCGGCGCCGCAACAATTTAGGCTAAATATTGATATTTTATCGTTTGCTATGCGGACCGGCCGGATGGCCAACAAGACCTGCTGGCATTCGGAATGCACGTTCGTCCGTGCGTCTCTTCGCAGTTCGCAGAACACTTGAGATCTCGACGGTCCAAACACAAATCGTGTTACACAACAGACAAATGGATGTGTTGAAACAATTCCCCTAAGAGGAGAACGGATGAAGGAGAACGATGATTTCGAGTCTTCTCGCATTCTTCTGTGGGGAGACGAAGGTTTCGAGAAAAAGTCGACTCGAGCGAGGTCGAGGAAGAGGAAGCGCATTGAATTATCGAATTTAGCGATGTGGAGATCTTATTAGAAACATTCAAGTCAGAGGGGGAAGCGTCCAGTTCCACCGGATTTCTCTCGAAACAGGAATCAAGCTCGAGGAATGAGGTCGGCGGAGGAGCTTTCCGCGGGAGGCAAATAAATCCGTTCCGAAATGGTAGCCGAAGTGTGCCGGGACACCCAGTTGCGTGGATGGCCCCACAACTCGAAATGAATTGAAGTTTATCGACGACTTGACTTTCTTTGCTTGATGTTCATCTCAAGAGAGGCAAGTGGCCTTCTTGATACCGATGAGTGGTGCTTCGTCTAGCTGCGATCCAACGGGGGTTTCCGTAGTACTTGATCATCGCCGAATTTCACGTCCAATTTTCGTCTGACCCTTGAGCGGGCCAAGAGCTTCTTGGGGCTTTTCTCCGCATTTTCAACGCGTGCATTCGATTTACTGCCGCTGTCGACACGTTCCCTCCTTGAATTAGAGAGAAGACTGCCGCTCTAGTGATGGCTTCTGATGCGGTATAGTTTTCAATCTCATCCCGCTGAAACAATCCTTGTCGTAGCCTCACCCGATTCCCATCGGTTCATGCAATTAAAAACAGTCATTGAGGGCAATCCCAGTCACCGGCGGTTCGGCGGGCCATCTCCGAGCGAATCTACTCGCTGTCTTTGAGCATTCTTTTGGAACGGACGAATGCCTTCAGGGTGCTGGCAGGTCAGAGTAGATAAATCAAGGATTAAAGAGGCGTATCTTGTAGTCTGGATGCTTGAAACAGCACATATTCAACGCATCCATCGCAAGCGTAGAAGAGAGGGGAGCTCATGCAAATTAAATAATCCGGCGAGCCGATCGCTGTTTTCCTGGATTAAAAATTGAGGATTATGAGGATGTGTCAAACGTCTCGTTTGCTGTCGATGGTTAGCTCGCGGTCGGCCCGCATGTCTCGTTTGAAACATTTTAAAAACGTGCATGTACCGACATACGAGGCTGACGACTCATCCGTCACTGGGTTACAATAAAAAAAGATGAGCGGAGAGAAAATCTACTCCGCTGCGTCCTCGTTTGCAGTGAGACACACATAATAGTCGGTAAACTGGCTCGCAAGCCTATTAGCTGTTCGCCCACAAGTTGTCTTGGCGAGTGGTGAAAACCTCCGAGACTTCGCCGTGGAGCAATAATTACCCACCATAGGGGACTCATTGCGAAAGATGACGACTGTCCAGAGAGAGAGGTGTCGTCTTCGGCATTGCGTCACGTATTGCGCGCGTGCTCCAAAACACCAGAGATCAGCGACAAATTATTAAACCTACGTTCTTACCTCAACTGGGATCGCATCCGATTCCAAATTTAGCTCTCGAGTGCAGTAAGATGTGGACGTTTGCGTAAATTCATCCGATGGAGAAATAAATCATATTCGGGAAAGTCGGGCTCGTTAAGAGTTCAGAGCAGTTCGAGGCAGCAATATTTCATCACTTCCTTCTGGGACTCTGCGCTCGCGCCGGACTTGAGTCCACATTCAAATTCTACGGGGAAAGGAGTCGCGGAAATTACGATCGATGAGCGCTCTCATCATTACATGCGCATTTACGAAGAATGTCCTCAATAGGCATTTATTGAGGGGCAGGCGGAGAGGAAATTCCCACCACAAGCCCTCCAGTCGCGCTCGACACAGCGGCCGACCGCGGGAAAATGCTGTTCCCAGCTTCGACCATCTCCTCTCATGCATATGCTTGACATGCTCAGAAGCAGAAGGTTCCCGTATCTCTCAATGTCAGTCAAGGTCGATGCTCATATAATACCACAATTCCCTTTATAGAGGGGATACTTGGTTTCCAGCTGTTCTGTCATCTGTAAATGACCCCCGGGGGGAATCGTCGTGAGCATATCTCCGGAGAGGTCGAGAAAACGTCGAGGATCATGAAACATTATCATGCGTCGTGCATGCCGAGCAGGGTTCCTCAAAAAGTGATACGTAGATCTTTCAGAGGAGGACTTCTTACGACGAAGCGAGAAAATTATGTTTCTTTGAAATCTCCCGAAGTCACGTGGAGAAAGCTGCCCCTGTGGTAGAGCGTGCCCCTGTTCAGGCTGGAGCACTTTATGATACCTCTGAGTTTCCATTTCATCTGGTTATACTCTCGAATCCATGGTGCTCTTCCAGAGTGGATCTTCTTTTTGCGGAGGGAACACGAACTTGCTGCTCTCATTCGTGGTTTCTTCGGGTATCCGGATACTCATCCGGATGAAGTCTGCTGCGGTCCTTCGTGTTCCATCGAGTCAGGACTGCGGTTTCGTTGCTAGAGTGCAGACTCTGATATGTCGCAAGAGCGCCCTTTGTGCGGGCACCTATCCTCGCTGCCGCTCGAATTTTCGGTTCCTCCCGGGCGGTCCGCTCACGTGCTGGTGTCCTCGGATCTCCCATGTCGGAGGATCGTCCGGATCAGATCGATCCCCTTGCATGCATTCATCGTTCGCCGACGGAAGATATGCGAAACAAGGCCCGACGTGAGTCTTTCTAACGCAGAAACCGCTGCTGCGGGGGATTCGACCTTGGAAACAATTTCTCTTATTCTTCTTACAGAAAGAGAAAATTTTTCTTATTGACAAGTCCCGACCAAATCATCCGAAAAAATCAGAAACATATTGTTCCCCAGGGATGAATCCCGAGGGAAAGTATGATAGAAGGCTCGGAGACAGCAATTTCTGTTCAGACGTGACAAGCGACGATTGGGCAGAGGATCGATCAGGAGCTTAAAATATTGAAATCCCTTCATGCAAGTTTTCACGTCGAAGCTTGCTTAATCGGAGCTTGCCCACGATGTGCTCATCGGGTGGAGCGATTTGCTCTCGCTGCCGCTATCATTCAATTGTACCTACCTGATTGGGCCATTCTCTCGCTGCAAGCCGGTTGCGGATCCCGGATTTTTTCAGTCTAAATGATCGATCGCTAGTTTAGGGGAGAGGATGGAGCTGCCTGATACTTCTTCATACGTTTATCGAAGCATGGATTTGTCCTTCCTACGAGGTTATTCATGAACGCTCGGAGCCTAAAACCTCTGTCTGAGCAGCTATCCGCCCGTTAGGATGCTCGCTCGTTGGGAGTATCGAGTGTTTATTCTACCACGGCCAACCAGTCCGTTCAACTGTCCGTCCGCGCGTCCACCGGCCTAGGCGGGGAAGCTAGGCTACGGCCAAATGCTCTGGGAGTGCTGAGAGGTGCTTGCTGGTTTCAGCCAGGTCTCCTCTCATTCATCCATCTACCGATCTATCCATCCATCCCGCGAGCCTGCCAGCGGAAACGGTTGCTCTTTCCCTCCACCTTCGTCCCTCTAGCTCTTCGAGAAGCTATCTGGATAAGCCAAGGTGTGTTTACTTAAGGTCTTTGCGCACATATAGATTGGGCATTTGTATTATGGCTACATCCGGCGACCGCGGCCGATATATGTATGCGGCTCCGTAGGTGTTAATCGCCGCGACGGTCCGCCTCCCCGATTTCGTTTATCATAAGGACGATCTCTCCTTCAATATACGAGCCGCTATGGGGTAAGCGCGAACAATTATTGCGATCGATGGGAATCACTTATGGATCATTGCGTCGTTGGGCCCGAGAATCGATGAGCCTGAGGCTCGCATCAGCCGATCTCAAGTGACCAAGTCAGCCTGCTTTCCCGGACTTGGCACTTTTCGATATCCCGTCCTTTGATTCTTGAGAATCGGGGAGCCCCGGGATCTCTTGGGATCACCTCCCTCAATCTGTCTGATCATCTGACTCGCCACACAGCCTTCCTCGGCGTATCGATGGGCGTATGGGATCGGAATCAGATATCCCGGGAAAGATCCTCCTCGGCAGTCATCGGAACGAGAGACGCTTTTTCGGTCTCATCATTCCAGAGAGAATCAAATCAGAAGAATAATGTCTATGCTTAGTAGCCTTGTCCGTGTCGGGAGTCTCAGTGGCGCCTCTTGGGTCTGTCTTCTTCGACCAGCTTCAACGTTCTCATCGTAATCACAAACATAATCGAGCCAACACGAAAAGAGGCAATAAAGAGAAAAAGTGTTTTTGTTACGAACTGACTGTTTATTTACAGTGTACAAGGTAAGGTCGGGATTCATACAGTTATATTTTCATCCACTTGTTCATCTGATCGAGTCGCCATTTGTTTCCTCCGTCCGCGCATTTCTCAATCTCATCTCCCTGGAGCTGACGAGTAACAAAGGCAGTTGAGATTCCGAGACGGGACCCGCGAAGTCCCGATCAGAAACAAATGTCCTGGATTACGCTTTCGAACTTCGCTTCGTTTTTGACTTACTGGAGTTCCCCATTGGAAGCTCGGTCATAGGACCCCAGAGCGACAATTTTTTCTTCCACTCCGAATATTCACTCTCGTTGACTAGTTTAGAAAATGAATTGCTGTGTCAATACTGTAGCAGCCTTTTAAACATCTACTCGGACACGCTAAATTGGGTACGACCAGCCCTGCTGTCGTGCCGTGGGCGAGCCGTTATCACAAAAGTAACCTAAGTGGTTGACGGCAGCAGCAGCGGCGGCTGCCGTTGCGTGCCCCGAAAATCCCGACGGACCCGCAGCCTGCGCAGGATGGTAATCCTGAATGCTGGCGACATAGCTGCCAGGATCAGGACTGGAACAGTCTTGCGTGTGCCACCTGTAGCCCATCTCGGTCAGCTGGTCCCCGGTGTTGTTAATCGGCGCAGCCTCCATTGCGGGATAAACCACGGATTTTTTCAAATGACCGTAGTGCCAATGTGTTTGGGAATACATTCCGGCGTCGATCCGTTCGCTCCCGACTTGATAGAACTCGACACCTGCAGCGCTCTGTGGGGGCGAGGGATATTCCTGTTTGACCGTTGCGGATTTTGAGGTAAGAAGCTGCATTTCCGATGGCGAGCCGAGCACCATGTGCTGTACTGGGTAAGCGACCGCCATGTCGTCTTTCGCCGCAAAATCTGACCGTACGGCTGCTGCAGCTGTCGGAGCGACAACATCTGCGGCGGTGAAGCATGTTTGTTGCTGCTGATGTTGATGGTGTTGTTGCTGCTGCTCCTGTTGCAGTTGCTGTAGCTGCTGTTGTTGCTGCTGCTGCTGCTGCTGAAGTTGAAGATGGAAAGGTGGTTGCGGCGTCGAGCAGGCGAGAGCTGTCCGAGCCGCGGATGTGACGCTTGCAGGTGTTGATGTCAACGTAGTCAATGTTTCACCGCTCGATGAGAAGGAGACTTGCTTCTTCGACTTTTTTGGTTTATTTGGCACTCGCATTGTGGGTCTTTGTGCGCCGTTCGGAGCCGCGTTGACAGCGGGTTCGTCGACGTCGTTCTTGCGCTCCAGGTCGCTTTTCTTGAAACGTCTCCTCCTACGCAAATAACTTCCGTTCTCGAACATGTTGAGCGATTCTGGATGTAGCGTCCAGTAACTTCCCTTGCCGGGCTTCTTCTCGTCGCGAGGAATTTTCACGAAGCACTCGTTCAGCGAGAGGTTGTGTCGAATCGAGTTTTGCCAGCCCTGTTTATTATGCCGATAGAAGGGGAATTTGATCATGATGAAGTCGTAGATTCCGCTCAGAGTTTGCTTCTTCTCCGGCGTGTTCTGGATGGCCATGGCGATCAGAGCGATATAACTGTAGGGGGGTTTCACCATGTCCTTGTGGGCGATATGCGACGACTGCAAAACCGAGTTCTGGTGCGTCAGCGCGAGGTGCGAGCTCCGGTAGTCGTCGCTCGAGGCGTACGGGGAGAGGATCTGAGATCCCATCGGCATGTCGTTGTAGGAATACGAAGCATACGCGGAGCTCAGACGGCCCACGTCGACCGCAGGAGATAGGGGGGTTGTGGAGCGTCGCATTATCATCAATCGTCTCGTGATCGGAGGTCAAGCGAGCAATCGGGACGTGTCGAGGCTGAGAGGAACACCTTATAGACGACTGCAGTATTTGGAGATCCAAGACAACCTCGTTGGATTTGAGGTCCACCTGCGGTCAGCCTAGCCCGATGACCCTCACAGACAGGCTTGCGACTTGCGTTATTGCTTCGAGAACAACACACAGAGAACGAGACGTGCTTTGCACGTAGGTAACGTCACGGGAGTTCACTTCACTGCACTGCACGGCACATCCGCCTGAGCTGCTCACAGCGATGCCGGGAGGCAACTAAACGTGACCCCGTCCAACATTTCCTGTAATTTCGAATATAAACAATTTTAAGTTTCGGTTTATTTGGCAGCGGAGGCAGCAACGACTGAGCGAGCGATGAAGTCTGAGACATAAGCCAAACAGAACGTAGGAGTAAAAAATTAAGAAGCAAAAGGGCGGACGACATGACCATTCTACTTCCACAATAGACCCGACCAGCGTTCGGAGCCATATCGACCTGCTCGAAAAAGAACGTCCATGCGAGCAGTCAAAAATTTGAGAGAGCCGTGAATGGAATTCGGGACCGACATAGGTTTACATTTCTGGCAATAATTGCGGAAGGCTTCCACCGTCTCATCGCAAAAACCGAACTCTCGCTCCGGGAGAGACTCCGCTGCGTCCGCTACGGCAAAGTATCAGCGGCGTTCGTTTCGCTCCAAAGAGTCGGTAAACCTCAACCTGCGCAAAACACGCGTGTCCGAAATTTGAGCAGTACCTAGATTAACCTCTCAAATGTCCCGGGTCTCAAATGACCGAAAGTGCACGGCGAGCTCACTCCACATTGAATCCTATTCCGATCGGGCCAACGATAATTATCGATCCTTCGCCGGCCAGTCGCACTCACCGCTAGGACGGCCACCGGACGTTACGCTGGAGTTCCATGAGGGCACTCTGGACTCGAACTCACTCCCACAACTGACGGACATATGCAGTTCCACGCTCACATCAACAGCTCCGTACGGAAGCTCGTCGACGATGTTGAAAAAAACACTCGTCGATGCCGTCGCAGCTGCCGTCAAAACAGTTGATTACCAGTTCTAATTGCAGGCTGCTTGGCTAGCTGCTTGGCTGACTTGCACACAGGGTTGGCTGGTCAACTCGAACCGAGACCGGTTTGTTTACTTTAGCTCGGCTAGAGCCAGAGTCGTTCCAAAGCGGCCGGCGACAAAGTGCCAACGCGGAACGACCGCCTCCGAGAGGCTCCGCCCACAGAGCGCTCCGGTCATTTGGGCGTGGCTTGCGACGAGCTCACAACTTCGTAGACTCCTCCTGAACGTTCGATAAAAAGAACGAGCTCACACCGTTCGCTGTTCAGAGCATAGAGGAAGAAGGAACGCAAGCGGGAAGGCTGGCTGCTCACTGGCGGGCAGAAAGGCTGACAGACGGACTGCTGCTGAACGTTGATGGCAGGCCATGCTGGTGCTAATCGCGCTCTGTGAGACGCTCGGTGTTGATGAGCTATGACTTGTTCACACGTTCTCGCTCTGAAAACTACCATTTCGGATGAAGCACCGCTTCCATCATCGTCTCCATCAACACTCGTTTCAAGCTGGGCGAGATTTACCCTCAGTCAGTCAGCCTACATCATGGACCTGATTGACTTACAGACCTCGGGTGGACGCTCGAATCTGTCCCAGCGGGAAGAATAAGTTTATCCCCCAACGTTGAGGCGTTACGATGACGGAAAATTCCTTTCTTCTGGATTGTCCGGCTATCTTTCTGTCCAGACTGTCTGGAGGTCCAGAGTGAGGCCGTCGAAGGAAAACTATCTGTCTCAGGAACCCGCGGACATTATTCGCGATTCGCGCCTGCAGAACATAGTTTTCCCGAATACTTGATTCGAGCTCTGGCTTTTTTCGATTCATTTCTCCTGGGAGCGGAAGGAGGGGTTTGATTGGATTCTCTTTGGGGCTGAGAATTTGAAACGGCGACCCGCTCCTATACTTCAGCATCAAGATCAAAAGCTTGGGGGGAGGTGGAGCCCCATCCAGTCCCGAGGTGGACACGCTGCTTGTTAGAAGTCCTCAATCACGACTCCGGGGGGATCCGAATTTAAGCAATGGGGGAGGGTTCGTGATCGGAACGATGATGCTATTTTCGGGTGAGATATTCCGTCTCCGATCCGATGGGGATCTCGTGAGGGCGCGGGAAGGACGGAGGAAAGCCCGCCCGAATAGACGACCCTTGAGCTGGTTTCGAAGCTCGAGCGCAGAAATTGCTCGCAGCACAAGAGCAGCATCCTCAGGTGAGCGGATACTAAGTCACGACGCTCAACTCCCGAAAACTCCGCGTTGATCCCCACGTGACGGATCGGTCGTTTGTAGGGCCATCCGGTGGCGGACTTGAGGTTCCGCATTTCTTCAAACGGGCAGGGCCGAGAATTTTCGTCTCTTGAGCAATTCAGATGCAATTCCATCCGTCCATGATTCCGTCCTTACATTGCGCGAGATCTTTCCGTAGTCGCATCTGCCGCTCAGCTTATTCGGAAGGAAGTACATATCTTCATCTGGATCACCCCATGTACAAAATGCCAATAGCTTACGAAGCATTCCGGAACCGACATGTACATGCAAATAAGAAGATCCGTTCGATCTTCGTGTTCGCATTCCGCCGTTGTCACGGGGCGAAGAAATAATTCTTCACGGGTTACTCGCTCTGGTCATCGTCCGTTTCGATACAGCATCGAAAAAGTAAGCCGCGAGAACGGATTTTCAAAAAGTCGTGGAAAGGCAGCGAGGGAGTGAGATGGTAGAGAATGAGGGAAATTCGAAACCACAATAGAATGACGTAGGAAGGAACCGCAGAGTACGCGAGCTATCGTAATTCATGCGGTCTCTCCATTGACAGCTACAGCTAGATCATATATATTATTATCAGCCCTAACGCATTCGAATTCGTGGGATGTCCCGCAGCCATCAGCGATTGCTACTGGCCTACATGACGGACACTCTCTTGAGGGCTTAAGCGATCCGTAGAGGTAGAAGGAACGGATGGTCTCCCAGCCGAGACTCTTTGAGGGAGCGGGCCTGTAAGAAAGGGTCGATCGCCTCCCCCCAGATTTTGCTGGAAAGAGCCTGCGGCATCCTCGGAAACGGAGTCGTAGGAAATTAAACATCGTGATGTCATATTTCTTCAGAATTTCCTAAGTCACCTACCGCTCCGTGGTCAGAATTGGAATGTCGCTTCAAAATTCCCCCTCACGGCAACCACCGCGTGCCTCCTGTTTCCGTTGCATTTGTTGGATAAAGTCTGACAGAAAAACGAAGATCCCACCTCTCGCCGGTGAGGGTCGGGAATTTTCCCTCAGAGTTCGCATACTTAAATCAGTGGCGGATTGACCCAGTAGGCTTAGTAGGCTATAGACTGCGGCGGCAGTTTTCGGGGGGCGGCGAGATCCTGGTTGGATCTCCTGTGATCCTCGGCAACTCACTCAGTGAAATCATTCGAGACCGAGACGAGGACGTCAACTCTGTCCATGAGCTTGAGGCTGCCAGATCAACGGCGGACAGCCGTCTCGAAAACGTACAGCGAGACATGATTTCTAGGATACCCGATCAACTATTTTGAGTAGGAACTCTTCCTCTCGCTCTTCTGGGATCGACGTAATAAGTGGAGACAATTTCTAAATCTAAGGATTCTTAGTCTTTTTGCGGAATAGAAAAGAAATCTTAGACTCGGAGAAAGCGCCGGGAAGTATCGGGATTCAGTCCCAGATGGGTTGTGTCAGGGCAGCGGTCCTGATCGAGCCTGGGGGCGGCGATTTCGTGAATCCGCCGCTGCCTAAATCTGATGAAGACACGGAGGCATGACAAGACAACTACATTTACAACAATAGCAGCTTCTCCCATGAGCTCGACCGGGAGATAATCATCGACATTTGGATCGAACTCGAACCCCCCCTCCCTAGAAGTCAGCATGTTTCTGGGAGTTTTTCAAGCATTTGAAGCTTTTTTCTTGAAGAAACAACAGAGAAGCTGTAACCAAAACGATTTCGTCTTCTTCCGTCTACAGCAGCGACGACCTGGCTTCCGGAAGCGTTTTTTCGTCCCCGGGATTTCTTTCCTCACGGCCGGAATTATTATGGAGAGGGGCACCTCCTTGTCTCCTTCTGTTCGGAAACCTAGAATGAACGTGGGAAATTGCTTCACGTTTCCTTCGATTAGGTTTTCTCCGATCGAAGGCTGTTTCGCTCAGATGGTGTTCAACGCGGATGATTCCTCCCGGTCATCCAGCCCGGAAAGCTGAAGCGGACAATCCTCGTATATCTAAGTACCTGGAAATGCGATCCGTTGTGCCGGTGGCTTGATCGGCGGGCGAGACAATCGAAGTCCCGCAAAAAACCTCCCGCTGCGAGGACTGGCTCTGCTTGGCGACTCTCCTGGAGATGTCCTGCTCGCTGCCTCAGAAACTGTGGTAAGTCCTGCCGTCGTCGTTTGACGTGCGGATGCGTATGTTCTATCAGTATAAGTAGGGTTCCAATCCGGATACTCGCCGGAAGCATTGCTTTCCTGTATATCGTCTGTTTCCTCGAAGAAACCAGTTTCACGCGTCACTCCTTCGCTCATCGGACTTCAGGAGCAGGGGATATTCCGCAAACCTTACGCATCCTAGTCGGATGCGGCTTCCGCTATGAGATCGGCCTCTGACGCGGGCATGTATCGTTCGCTGAAGAAACAGAACTGTATTCAAGAGCATACATACGAAGCACAACGTTGTTTTCCGCGAAGAGGAATTATTGAGGACTCCGCGATATCGCGAATTCATGAGCTCGGGGATCCGAACTTCAGCGGCTCGATTGAGAGCCCTCGATTGTATACAAGATCCGTTGAGCACGGGGGCCTCAAAAGGTGGGCCAAGAGAAGCGCTGAAGCTTTGAAGCATTCCCGAGAAGGCACTCCCGGACGTATCCTGCTTGTGTCGAAACGGAGGAGGTCATGGGCCTTTAATTGCAGTAGACTTGCTCTAGGGAAGTTCCCGTGCCGAAGAGTACCTTCGTGAGCCGATCGACTACGGCGATTTTGCGCCGAGACCATCACAACAGACTCAAGAGATACACATTTCGAAGTAGCCTTGATATGCATAATACTGCTCGTGCTTGGGAAGGAAAAATCGCAGTCTCAGTCTCGATTGTAATCGATGCAGCCGCTCGGAAATGACCAAGGTGTTAAATATCTCGAGTTATAACACGATAGCCGCGATAGTATCGGCGATGGCCGCTTGGCGGCATTGGAGTCGAACACCCGCGTCGGCCGACGTCGACGGCACGACGATAAGGTCTGATAATAAAAGAGAGTTGTTGTCTGCAACCCGAGAGTGTGTGAGCATCATCGAAATCTTTTTCCTCCGACTTGCGATCGGGTACCCGGAAATCCTTCCGCATTTTGTCCACCGAGTAAAGTTTAACATGGTGCCGTGACCAGGATAATCGCCTGGTGTCAGCACCAACATTGCCGAGCCGAAATCGACGCTACGCGGGCAGGGGAGCGGCCTCAAACGACATCGAAACTCGCAGCATTCAAATTATTTCTCGACGAAGACGGGCTACTCCGGGCCGAGACCCGACTCACCGAAGGCCCCTTCTTCACCTACGACGAGCGAAACCCAGTTGTCATTCCTGGCGAGTCCAGATTCGCTAAGTTGCTCATTATGGACTCGCATCGGGTGAACGCCCACTTCGGCGTGAATACGATCCTGAATCACCTCCGGCGACGGTTTTGGGTTACTCGGGCTCGGCAGATAATTAAGGGAATCCTGCATCGATGTGTCACCTGCCGACGGAGACAGGGAAAATTTGCCCGACAGATCGAGGCCCCGCTCCCCGAGGCCCGCTTGGAGTTCACGGTTCCTTTCCGAGTGACCGGAATCGACTTCTGTGGACCGTTCTTTGTCACCCATCAGAAGACCACCTCGAAGGCGTACGTAGCGTTGTTCACTTGTGGAGCAAGTCGCGCGATTCACCTAGAGCTGGTGCCATCACAGAGTACTCCGCAAACTCATTTGGCGATCCGACGTTTCCTTGCTACGTATCCCGGTTGCGTCAAGTTCATCTCGGATAATGGTTGTAATTTCGTGAAAGCTGCGACGGATATCAAACGTCTCTTCAATGCGATGAAGAAGAAAGAGACAGCCGAGACTTTGGAGGGACGATCGATAGATTGGACTTTCAACTGCCCGCGGGCGCCCTGGAGGGGCGGATTTTTCGAGCGTATGGTAGGACTTGTGAAGGCCGCGCTCACTAAAGGGCTTGGCCGGCGCCTCCTTGGTTATGAGGAATTCCGCACAGTCCTATGCGAACTCGCTGCGGTCGTCAATGATCGACCGATAACACACGCGCCGACGGATTCCGAGGACCCGCTAGCATTGACGCCGGCTCAATTTCTCCGTGGCGGCCCCCACCATCCAGCCCTTGCTGCTGACCTACCCGTCGACGCTCTTCCGGGCGACAAACCAGTGTCGGGCGAAGAACTGCGAAAGAATTTCGTTGCGAGGAGATCGTATTTCAAGGACCTCTCCGTGCGGTGGTTCCGCGAATATATGCTCCTCCTCAAGTCGGCAAATCAAACGAGAGGGCTCTCGGCTGACCCCATCCGGGTGGGCCACGTTTGCCTCCTGAAGGAGGACAATTTACCAAGGATCCGCTGGAAGCTCGTCCGAATCGTTGACGCTCACCGGGGTCGCGATGGAAATATCCGAACGTATACTGTAAAAGTTTTCAAATCTAAGAACGTCTCGCCGTGCCGCCCAGCTATTGTGTCCGCTGGAGGTGACGGCGGACGAGGCAACTGACAAAGAATAATCTAAGTGAAACGCTCCCCGTTTCCGGGGGGAATGTTAAATATCTCGAGTTTTAACGCGATAGCCGCGATAGTATCGGCGATGGCCGCTTGGCGGCATTGGAGTCGAACACCCGCGTCGGCCGACGTCGACGGCACGACGATAAGGTCTGATAAAAAAAGAGAGTTGTTGTCTGCAACCCGAGAGTGTGTGAGCATCATCGAAATCTTTTTCCTCCGACTTGCGATTGGGTACCCGGAAATCCTTCCGCATTTTGTCCACCGAGTAAAGTTTAACATGGTGCCGTGACCAGGATAATCGCCTGGTGTCAGCACCAACATTGCCGAGCCGAAATCGACGCTACGCGGGCAGGGGAGCGGCCTCAAACGACATCGAAACTCGCAGCATTCAAATTATTTCTCGACGAAGACGGGCTACTCCGGGCCGAGACCCGACTCACCGAAGGCCCCTTCTTCACCTACGACGAGCGAAACCCAGTTGTCATTCCTGGCGAGTCCAGATTCGCTAAGTTGCTCATTATGGACTCGCATCGGGTGAACGCCCACTTCGGCGTGAATACGATCCTGAATCACCTCCGGCGACGGTTTTGGGTTACTCGGGCTCGGCAGATAATTAAGGGAATCCTGCATCGATGTGTCACCTGCCGACGGAGACAGGGAAAATTTGCCCGACAGATCGAGGCCCCGCTCCCCGAGGCCCGCTTGGAGTTCACGGTTCCTTTCCGAGTGACCGGAATCGACTTCTGTGGACCGTTCTTTGTCACCCATCAGAAGACCACCTCGAAGGCGTACGTAGCGTTGTTCACTTGTGGAGCAAGTCGCGCGATTCACGATTAATGGTTGTAATTTCGTGAAAGCTGCGACGGATATCAAACGTCTTTTCAATGCGATGAAGAAGAAAGAGACAGCCGAGACTTTGGAGGGACGATCGATAGATTGGACTTTTAACTGCCCGCGGGCGCCCTGGAGGGGCGGATTTTTCGAGCGTATGGTAGGGCTTGTGAAGGCCGCGCTCACTAAAGGGCTTGGCCGGCGCCTCCTTGGTTATGAGGAATTCCGCACAGTCCTATGCGAACTCGCTGCGGTCGTCAATGATCGACCGATAACGCACGCGCCGACGGATTCCGAGGACCCGCTAGCATTGACGCCGGCTCAATTTCTCCGTGGCGGCCCCCACCATCCAGCCCTTGCCGCTGACCTACCCGTCGACGCTCTTCCGGGCGACAAACCAGTGTCGGGCGAAGAACTGCGAAAGAATTTCGTTGCGAGGAGATCGTATTTCAAGGACCTCTCCGTGCGGTGGTTCCGCGAATATATGCTCCTCCTCAAGTCGGCAAATCAAACGAGAGGGCTCTCGGCTGACCCCATCCGGGTGGGCCACGTTTGCCTCCTGAAGGAGGACAATTTACCAAGGATCCGCTGGAAGCTCGTCCGAATCGTTGACGCTCACCGGGGTCGCGATGGAAATATCCGAACGTATACTGTAAAAGTTTTCAAATCTAAGAACGTCTCGCCGTGCCGCCCAGCTATTGTGTCCGCTGGAGGTGACGGCGGACGAGGCAACTGACAAAGAATAATCTAAGTGAAACGCTCCCCGTTTCCGGGGGGAATGTTAAATATCTCGAGTTATAACACGATAGCCGCGATAGTATCGGCGATGGCCGCTTGGCGGCATTGGAGTCGAACACCCGCGTCGGCCGACGTCGACGGCACGACGATAAGGTCTGATAATAAAAGAGAGTTGTTGTCTGCAACCCGAGAGTGTGTGAGCATCATCGAAATCTTTTTCCTCCGACTTGCGATCGGGTACCCGGAAATCCTTCCGCATTTTGTCCACCGAGTAAAGTTTAACACAAGGAATGCGGGGAAAGACGGTGGACGGTGGATTCGCCGGGAAAAAATTTGGGATGAATGCGGTGCTATTGATACGAGACGCATTGATCCCGTCACAAGTCAGACCCCGATCCGCATAGGATTCGATAAGGCGGCGAAAATCTGGTGGAGCGCCCCGACTCGAGCACTGTCGCGGCCGCGCCACGGCTCTAGGCGGAACGGGAAAGTACGCGCGCATTGTTAGCTTGAGGGCTACGCTAAGTTGAGCGCTTTCAAACACAGAGAAACTCGTGCGCTGAGACCGCATCATGGCTCAAGCCAGCGGGGAGGGCGAGATACTCACCTGCTTGGAGAAAGATTCGATACCGCGGTAGTGTCTCAGCACAGCTCATCTACGGAATCTGCGTCGTCGGAGAATGCTCTTAGGATCTTTCGAGCTCGGACACGCTGTGCAGGGGTTTCGGCATATCCACGATGCGGTTCCTGCGGGAGGTCTGCGACACGATCCTCGAAGCGTACTACGGTTCACGGGAGATTCCTGTGCTACGACTTTGAGGGACTTCTGATACTTCGGCGAATTGCATTAATTTCTAACTCCGACCTACGGACAACGCATGTTAGCCGTACTGCGCTTCTACGGCATACGGTCGGTGTCCGCAGCACGGTTTTTCGGATTACGGGTGTTGAGCGTAATGAGGTTCTACGGACTTCGGAATTGTGAGCGTGATGCGGTACTTCGGACGACGGATGGTGAGCGGAGTTCGAGTCTACGGACTACGGACGATAGCCGAAGTACGGCTCAATGGTTACAGATCGTAGTGGGTTAATCCTTTGCGCTTCTCCCACGGGGTCCGCATTTTCGGGAAAGGCATTATGAAGTCGGAGAATCGAGAAGGAATTGCTTCCTGCGTCGGGAGCCGGAATTCGTGACTCTTGACTCGTGACCAAGGGACGCCATTCGCCAGCCCGACTTCCAGAAACAAGAATTCGTTGGAGAGGGACTCAGAGTCAGAGAAATTCCCGCGAAATTTCCCGGAGTTCATGATGCGGGATGGCATTCGGTTCCCACCCTGGGCGCGAATCCAGCGAATATTGTCTGTACATCGGGATCAGACATCGAGCTGCATGGATGTGAATGCGTACCCCGTTCCGCATGGGGCGGATTAATCTCTCAATTTCTTAGGGAGGTTTCAATTATATCATGCTCTTGTTCGCGCTTTTAAAGCCGTACGAAGAAAAAAAAATCGTGAAGGTTCGGAGTGTCGAGCTCCCGCCCAGATCATGACAGGACGAGGCGCGCGGGGGTCGGAATTCCTGAGCGAATCGACAGAATACGCAGTTCACAATCCTCAAATCGACGCCTTCAAAACCATAGAGCTCGACGAGAACGAGATGTACAAAAAACTACTTCGGAATGTCCTCTTCCACCCGGAGTCGGCTTTCATTCGAAAGATCCTCTTCGAACTCCAACCATGGCCTAATAGTGAGGTATACATCTTTGAGCAACAGGATGTCCGCGTACCGTTGGCGTTGGTCGCTCATGCTCTCCTGACAATACCTACGGGAATGACGTGCCCTGCTAAAGAGGCGCTCTGCAGGCACGCTTTTTGGCTGAATCGTATTGAGGATTCGAGTTATCCGCCGTGGCAAGACGTCGATGCCTCGCTTATGAAGTTCCATCAACTCTTTGGTGGAAACTGCGTCCGATGCAACTTCTCCTTGACTTGCCTGCATAGAGACTTCGAACTCGTCAAGCAGAGGATGGCTATCTTCCGCGCGGGCTTCACGCCGGCTGCAGCACTCTGCCTGTACGAAGCGTTCGATCTCCCTTTCAATATTGCCGGTGTCAGCGAAGGTCGACATGATCCGCTCGTTTCCGCTCGCCGTCGCTCTTTCGCAAGCCTCGTCAAGCCAAGTTTCGAGAATAGACTCTTCGACCCTCTTGTGCGCATATCTACTCAGTCGCGATGCGATACCTCGACGTTGGAGAATGCGCAAGCAGATCCCTTGCGCAAGAGCATTTGCGAGGTGAGTCCCTTTTACACGTAATTTCCGGAACATGACCTAAGAGCATTACCATGAATGAATTCATTGATCCGCATGACAACGCAATATTTTGAAACCTCTTCGGATACATAACTACGTACCTGCATAGCACATTCTGCGTTGTACAATGTCAGAGTGGCCGTTGAAAGTCGCTTGGAGCATTCTTCCACGATCGATAAAACATCGACGATTTCTCTGATCCGGAGCAGCTCCGAAGGAGCGAACGATGGAACATCGTCATCGTCAATTACATCCTTCACAGCGTCGCCGAACGCCGAACACGAGGAAGTTGTCTAACATCCGTAATGTGCTATTCCATCGGGAGTCCACGTCCAAGAATACTTTCTTCATGCTAGACATGCCAGACGCGTCCGCGGCGGCAATGAGCTGATCGTTCAGCAAGGAGCTTACATGGAACTTTCGGACTTCTCGACGAACCGCGTTGACCAGGGAATCTGCCGATCTTGGCACAGACTCAGTGTCGATGTCGCTCTCGACGATGTACTCAAGTGAGTCCTCGATGCCAACACCAGGATCAGGAGCATGCGGAGCTATGGAAGACTATCCGGTTTACCAGAATAAGGAGTCAAAACACCTGCACACAATGCATGAGCTGCTAGAGAAAGTCCCGAGGGAGTTTCACCTTCTATCGTCTCTGGGTAGTTCTCACCGTCCCCGGGTATGTCTACCCATTGCATTGGCCGAGGATCGAGATTCTCCTCAGCACCCAGGTCAGACGCTCCCGTATCCGCGTCTCCTGACATTTTCAGGGTGTCTATCGCGGCAAGGTGGAGGGCGTGCGCAAAACAAAGCTGATGGTAGAATGGCTTCGGAGCCGCAGCCTTTTGCAGGTCCCTACCCAACTTTATCATCACTGAAGCGCCGTCAGTGGTTAGACCACGGATATCTGCGATATCTAAGTCAAGGTTGGCAAGAGTTCTCAGCAGAATCTCCTGGATGTTCGCCACGGTAGCTCGATCCGAGAACCTCGAGAGAAGATTCACGGATTTGCCGCCAACTTTCGGAAGGTCACGGGAGCAGTGTAAGTTGACACCTGGATGGGACAAACCTCGCCGGACTTCACAACTCTTGATTTCACAACGGGATTCTGTACCCCTCCCGGCTACACCTCACAGCCGAGGTTTTGCCTTACGGGCATTATCTTAGCTTGCCGCCGAGGACGCCCTCGAGCAAACTTACTCCGGGGGATTGAGGCCGAATACCTGCTGTTCCCTTAGGAAATCCCGTGGGGCATTTTTCCAGCTGGACGTATCGAACCTGCGTCACTTCGTGAAGAGCACGTTTGCACGGGAAGTGACAGACGCGCTAAGCACTCGACCAGCAGCGCGTATGGAAGTGTTCTAGCTACCGATGTTTTTCAATTCGAAACTCAAATGTTTACCAAGAGATCTCTTTCTCTGGTGGCTCCATCCGTCCGCCATTAGCGTGAACACAGCCCCCTCCTCTTCCAGCTTCGAAAATGCTCCTTTGAGATCGGTTTTCACGCGCCTGTGGATTTTCGGCGTCGAAGAGTATTCGAAGTTCGGAACGCTTTGATCGGATACCATGATTGGAATGAGTACACATCCATGTACCCCATTTCACATCCGATAGCTACTGAGATTCCGCGAACACTCATGTTTCGCGAGTTTCCATCGCTTCTTGAGATCCGAGACATCTTCCGGTTGAAATCCAGATTTCAAGTTCGTCTGATGAATCGATGTCAGATGACTTGCGGGGCAGCCGAGAGTCGAAGCGATCAAAGAGACAGCATGATGCTCTCTTGCGGCTGCGAATATCACTTTATTCACTTATTCATATCCGAGCTCCTCGGAGTGGAAAACCCCCTAAAGTTAGAGTCGGTATGGAATCGGATGCATGTTTTCGAGTTTCGTCGCAGCTTCTTCTCTCAATTTAGCTTCTCCTTTCTTCCGCGCTGATTGGAAAGCCAACGAATCCAAAGCTGTTGCCGGAGCTTCGAATAATAGGACCAGACACCAAGCCCCCAGGACGATGAACGTCGCATCAGCGACGAATTCGCGGAGCTGTAAGGGAATCGGGAGGCCTTATATGAGTTCTCGATCATTCGACGCCATGCGAGTGCGGCGATTCGCTAGATTGTGCGAGGCAGACGTGGCGCAGATTAGGCGGGAAAATTTCGGCATCTCGGCCATCATTCACCACGCTGATGGCATGGAGCATTCATCTGATCGTAGTCAGTGCTCAGTGCCACGGAGCAGTCGTCGCAGGTTCTCCCGATCTTTACCCTTCCAGGAGATTGATCTATTGTGAGGGCGACTCCCCGGTGCTCCGCCGGTTCTCCGCCGGTTCTCCGCCGAAACCCTGACGCCTCCTTCCAACTCTATCCCAGGGAGTCTCAACAGCCCGTTCGAAGCTCGAGCTTTCATCTCCTGAGCGGGTGCAGAGCTCCGCTATCGGATCCTCTCCTTTGATCTTCGGAATGGAGACAATCATTGGAATTGAGACTGGAACTCTCGGTATTAACTCACATGCTGGTAATAAGAGGCGGAATACGGATTCCGTGTGGAGAACATAGAAAGCCACAGGGACGGCCACTGCATCAGGTAAAAACTCAAGGATAATCGACTGAGGACGATGAAATTCGGACGGCTCAGGAACCAGCGGATTAAGCCTAGAAGGATGAGAATATGCAGAATTATGTTTTGAAGTTAGTTCAGATAATCCCCCATCACCATCGGGGCGGGATACTTCACATTCTCTCGAGCCCTTGGATCTGTCGATATTGACTTAACATCCCACTGTCGTCCCCAAATTTGAAACATCGGAAGCAACTCACGAGCTCTCCCACATGAGCACATGTAGATCAACCAGATGAGGCTCGCAGCCCACAACGGTCTGGATATGGCTGCGTATAGTACCGACTCCGATACTGAGGCGTAACCCCGATCATTCCAGATGCAGGACGCTGAGAAGGCAAGCGTCCTCGATTATCATTTATGGAACAGCCTCCCGTTCACGGGGTCTGAGAATCGTCCGAAGATTCATTATCCGTCACGAGGAACCTACGGTACATTTTCTCAGCCCATCGAAATCTTGAATACATAGGGGGACTCGCCCCTCAACCTGGTCGCATTCATGACTATCGATATCACTCACCCATTCCGAAAGCGATTATGAGGGCACTGTATAAGATCCAACCGGCTCTGTACACAGTGCTCCCGAGATCGACATCTTTATATTTGTCCATGAGATATCCACCGAGAACACCGACGGCTGCCGGGCTCAGGTGGGTGAGGCTATGCGTGTGCATGTGGAAAGCCAAATGCAATGTCTGAAGGAAACTCATCGCTTTACTTGCCGAACCCAAGCTGGAACACACACATTTCCATGTTTTTCAAACTGGTGCTTACCGCTATAACTCGCTCCGGTTGCAGAAAAAATATCGGAGGCGCGCCATAGTAATACGTCAGACTCGCAACGTACACCATCGAGCCCCCGACGAGACATAGAAGGATTCGGATGCTCTTGCCTGGCTCCCGAGTTAGCAAACAGATGGGTAGAATGAGTATGCAAACAATCTGCATATCTGCTGCGGTGTACCTGGGACGAGGTGGAGCGGAATTATCATGCGAGTTCTTTTTTCAGGATCTCGGCTTTCATTACGATCGGCTCTCACGTACCACTGGTTCTCGACGCAGGCTTCTTCCATTGTCCAAAAATTGTTAATGAAAATGGCATACGACCACCATCTCACATTACAAAATTTCTCAAGGTACGGATACATATAGTCGATGCTTGGTCCCGAGGTAATGAGAGGCAGAACATAGAATACGGCCATGGCTCCCATGCCCGTAACAATGAACCTGACCGCGCGACGCAGGATCACTATCAACGCGAGCTTCCATGCAGACATCTGGAGGAGGAAGGTCGTTGCGTTCCCCACAACTCCTCGCAATCCGTGTACATATATCGGATCCATTTCGCCCGGAAAATACTTGCATCAGTTTGCTTCCGCACGTGAGCGATAATTCTGTACATTGTGAAGCCGAGAAGTGCGAAGAATGTCTCCAAGGCCAATAAGGACTGATTAATTATTACGCCGGATGGGGATTTGAACATCCAGGCGACGGTCAGCGCGCTATCTGGAAAGCGAAGGGAGCAGTGAGTTCCTGAGGCAGCTTTCATTAGGAGGAGACCGAGAGAAGCGTTCGATAAGACCTACCCGTATTGCCCCAGTCTTTCACGAAAACATGTGCGTAGAGAATCCATAGTGCGCTCAGGGCTCGAATCCCGTGCACACAATCTAAGCTCCTCGATTCGGGCACCAGGGTGGTATTGGTGATCTTCAGGTAGTTTGCGCGGGCCGAAAAACATCGAGCGACTCGAACGAGACCTTGAGAACCGAATTAGCCATTCTTAGATCGGGAATCGGATTACTCGGATTCGGAGGCGAGGGAGAGGATAAGATGGCATAAGAAGATACAGTTCCGCTAAATTAATTGTCTGCTCGAATTTTGATCCAACGACTTCATATTGAAGGACGGTACGGAGAATGATTTCGAGCTAGGAGGACCTTTGCTCAGTATCTCAGACCTTTAGATGCTATCTGACCCATTGATTGCATTATCAATGAGCACTGATGTTCTCGCTCTACGATACCTGCCTCGTGTATCGTTGCCGCAGAAAATGTCAACCGTGGTGCCCAGTATTAGCAGGCCAGTCAAGATTCCGATTACGACTCTGCAATGGACGGGAGTAGGCATTCTTCAGAAAATCCATGATTCCTCCCCAGGATTCGGTAAGAGTATCGACACCTATAGCACCGACTTCCCTATTCAGGTTATATCGAAGACGAACAAAGATCGCATTCATTCCTGTCGCCAATCCCTCTCTACTCGACTCTCATATGATATATCGATTGGGGGCACAATATTCCCCAATCAGGTCACAATTAGGAGAGTATTTGAAATAAGGATTCCGGAGCTACACACCCACATATTACGGTGCCGGTGCTCGGTGGTCGTCCCTTGATTTGATCCCTGCATCCTAGAACATCCGCGCTGATTCCGTATTTCCCGACGACTGGAAGCAAGAACATGTGGTGTAATTGTTAGTGAGGACTGGGATTATTGTAAATTAAGCTCACCAAGGGAATGACTGGCTTTCCTATGTGGCATCGAGTCTCCATCTAAGAGAATAAGAGTCGGCACTCACATTTTTTTGCTAGATGAGAAATGACCGAGGAATCGCAAGTTGATGGCAGACATATTCCCACGCGGTATCCGACGGGAGATTTCTCTACCAGGTCCAGGACATAAGACACATCCCCTCCGCCGAGAAGTTCCTTAGGGCGAATAATTTTCTCATTTCACGAATTTTCTCCTTCGTATAGGGAAGGGGTGTCAAAGTCAAATCTTCGGTGGGCCACGGAGGAGCACAGGGAGAAGCCGGCGGGCCACATTCGAAGTTTTTTTCGACATTATGCTTGATTCACGTTGTTTGAGCGGAGAGCGGAAAGCTGGAGGGAAACACATATGTACATGCATGATGGGTCACAATCGATTCTCGATTTTTTGGAGCTGACTCTTTCTATTCGCGATTCGAAAATTACAAGGATATTATCCTATGGAATTCCCGAGGATCGGCCGCGGGCCACGAAGAAACTCAGGGCCACTGGTTGCCCGCGGACCACCTCTTTGACACCCCTGGTATAGGGTTTCCGCCAGTCTCCAGCTTGCCCCGCCCCCTACCGGCATCGTCAGGCGTCTCGACGGAGCAAGTTGGAGGGATTCGAATCATACGGAAGAGAGCGTATTGCTTTCCGGCTATCGGCAGTCAGAAAGCGTCTGGTGCTCGTTAATTTCGGTATAGATCGGAGTCAGGCACGAATCGAACATACGACGGCCCGAGTTATAGACGGAAGAATAGACTCGGAGAATCGACGGAAGGCTTCCGGAAAGAGCGGATCGAGCTGACTCGCATCGAGGAAGTCTTCCGGTGTCTTCGACTCAGTGGCGCACCGAGCCCATTCGGCGCCCAGTACGGAAATGCGACCCCTCTGTCTCGAAGCTTTCCTCTTCAGAGACTTCACCACTTGGACACGACGGGGGTAATCCGCGTCGTGAGAAAGACAGAGAGCGTATTCCCCACGGGGAACCTGCACGGTATTCGAGCGTTCCGAAGCAGAAGACTCGGGCGGGGCTGACTTGCTTCGTGAGGATTCCCGTGAGCGCCTCCTTGGGGTTGGCGCCGGGGGCACGTGCCCTGGTTCCCCCAATCTCTCTCCCACCAGACATGCACCTGCTTCGACTCTCCGGTGATCCTGAGACAGTTCTTCTCCATCTCCGACTAAGATCTAGGAATTCTACGGGAGCTCTCCTCTGACCTGTCTTGGAGCAAACTTGGCAGCGCAGGGCCGGACCTTATCAGAGAGAGGAGAGCTCCCCGCCGAGAACAATTCTGGAGTCATCGCTGTAGACTGCAACTGCAGCCTTCCGTAAAATCGGAATCGTTCGATTCGAGAAGCGTCAACACGTGCCAAAAATGAGGATAGTTCGGAGGCTCGCGGGAGGCATCACTGGAGATTCTGTTACGGGACCGAATCCAGGGAGGAAGCGTGTTTCCGCGCCTCCACTGTCGAACTGTTCCGAGGGTCAGTTCACATCTCGAGCGTGTTTTCCATCCGAGAACTCGATACTGCTTTCATCGTGAGAGGCCCCGCTCCGTGATCATCTGATCCGTAACAAGCGTACAAATTATGCACATATACTGTTTGCGGAAAAAGGCTTCCCTTCGGACCGAGGACGCCGGCACGTGACTCGGCCGTCGCGGAGCATGACCTCACTCCATGGACGGGATCTAATTGAACGAGGAAGCAATAGTCGGTCTTCCCCGGAAAGCTCGGAGAGGCAGAATTTTCAACTAGGCTCACCCAAATTCTCGGGTCCTGCTGGATGAAGCTGGGGAGAGTCCTGTGTAAGAGCGGTTGTCGTCTCATCAGGATTGAAGCTGTGCAGTATTGACCTGCGAAGGCGACCTGCGAGGAAAAAACCAATAATAATGATTTTAGCCGAGCTCAGGCGAGTCATAGAGAGCAGACATCCGCATGCTATAATTTCGTGTCGATGTCGATAGACAGCGGGGTTCTGGAGCATCGATCATAAATCTGCGCTACTTGTCAGAGAATGAACAGCATTAAACGGCACGGAAACGAGGTGTGACTGGAGGCAGATAGGCACCTGTGGACTGTTAGGGGCCTCTTGAGAGAGTCTACATGAGCGGTCACCACGGGGAGATTGACCAGCCGATTTGTCGCGATAATTTCACGGGGGAATATAGGACTGCTTGACCACGGCGTACGAATGCCCTAGATGCAGGCGGATTCCACTTCTGTCTGGCGCCAACGACTTAGAGCTCTTCGAGAGGTTTCTCAAATCGAAATCCTCAGCATCAGCGAGAAAGTGCTGCCATAATAGCTCTGGATATAATATACCGACGTATCGGTGAGAGACCCTAGGAATGCCCGAGTTTTCCCCAAGATCCGAGGAAGGAGCGTCGGGGGCACTGATTCCCGGCGGAGAAGGAGAAGGGCAGGGGAAGAACGGGAATCGTACCGTCATGAGGGGACGATGCATGATAACTTCACATGGTCCCTGATATGAAGATCCCATAGCAGACTAAATGAGGAAATATTTTCGCGGTGTTCGCTGTTGTCTATTTTCCCACCTTCTTTGGATCATTTTTCTCGGGTGCTCGAATCCGTAGACACTGGTCGTAGCTGCCCATTGAAGCGAGACGACCATCGAGCATGCCGGGTAGGATACCGCCAGAAGAGTCCAAGACTGCAAAAAGGCAAAGTTTTCTATAAAATCTCTTTCCCCGTGTTCCGGGAGGAGCCGTGGAGAATCCTCGAGAATCTTTCGCTCTAATTAGATCGAGCAAGACGAAGGAGCATGCTTTGAACTAATGGCTTTGTTTTCCACGAAATCGTTTCTTTCTGCGTCGCGGCACCGCGAATTGGGGAATGAGTCACGCTGATCCCGACACTCACATCTCATTGCCCATACTTTTCCATCGTTCAGCCCTGAGGCGATCCTTAGAAAACTCTGAAGACACTCTTGCGGAATCTCGTCATCGTAGAGAACCTCCTGGGCGTATGGAAGGATCTGTCTCCGCATCTGTTTAGTCAAGTTGGCAAGGACAGGCTCCAGATCTTCATTCCATGTCGAATAATCTATTTCCTGGCGCAGTACGTCGAGAATGGATTGGGAGCAGCCGGCGTACTTGGCCCATAGCGAGATCAGCACTATCGATTTGAGCAACAGCATCTAAATGATCCTTGGGCGCGGGATTATCCGACGCCGTTGTTGTCGAATGGTCCGAGCTCCAAACAGTGTCGGGGGATCGGATGCTCGGGAATGGGATCCTCCTGTGCGTTCACAAAGATTATCTAACACGTTGCACACGGAACAGAATCACGGCGGTAATCTCAGGGCGGGATTGGAGCGACTCCGAGAATTTCTTCACAACCTCCCTTTCTTTATACCACTCTTTGATTCTGATTTCCTCAAGCTGATGTCTCGCTGTCCTCCGGTGATGTTCCCTCACCGAGGGGGAGGCACATTCCGTGATACCTTTTTGACTAGGGATTTGCCACTCCTTGAGGAGGCGAACGCAGGAGGGATGTACATCTTCTGTCCGAAAGCACTCTCACTGAGGCCAAAACTTTTTCGGGCTGAACTACACAGCCAAGGTTTAACGTCCCGGGTACTGTTATTCACATTGCTCCCGAGGACGGATCCATAGAGCAAATTTACCCAGGAGGATCAAGGCCGAGTACCTGCATATATTTCCGGCAGCAGGGATTGAACCCGCACCGCCTCCCGCGCGAGCGGCGTCGAGACCAGCGAGAGAGATCCCGATCCGGACTTTGAAGTTGAGGTGGAAGTGACCCCCATCATCCATCATCGACGAAGGCGCCTCTGACGAGAATACTGTGTTTCCAGAGAACGACATAGGTATTTTCATATCGAATTCTGAACGCCCCGTTGATGAAACGCCTTATCAGCTTATGAAAAGTCACTGGAAACCGCCCCACGAGTTCAGTGTTGCCTGTACTGCCCGTATTTCGCCACAGAATTACTCGCTGATCGGGAGAGAGCCAAACTCGAAAGACCCGTGAAGAGCCCACTGACGAAGTTCGCGAGGCTCCTGGGTCCTGGGTAAAGAGGGCGCTCTTCAAGCTCACAGTGAGGCTTACTATCATATCGCAGCGCATGGGAGATAACATTTCATCGCGTTTCATGAAAATTTTTCGCGTCGTATCGACAATCGAATTGACACCGAGCGTCTTATTCAAGTAGAGAAGGACAGATTCGTTCAGAGGCCACCGAGACGATGGAAGAATCGATGGCTCGTGCTCTTCTGAAGATGGAACACACAACGAGGGCAACTTCAGACAGCTTCTGCGAGTGTTGGCTGAGAACGGCAATGCTGTTCTGAAGGAGCACTTGAGAATTTCGGCTTCGAACGCGCTAAATACAAGGGAGACCGTACAGAACGAATTGACTGTCGGACGAGACGTCATCCGTCGAAGCGTCCTGTCGGGCATCGATTTTCAGTCTACTGTTAGATGAGATCAAGCAGGATCTACGGGACCGGTTCAAGACGGACGAATCCAGTGCCACAAGGCCTTTGGCCTCCGTGCTCCCACAGACCGTACTCGCCCCGCTGGGTCAGGATATTCGGAACGTTGTCGGCTCATTGCATTCGAGATATCACAACTTGATGAGCGAAGTTGGACTTGATAAACTTCATGAAAAATTCTGCATTGGCAGCAAAAGTGGAAATCCAGCCGAGATAAACTACACGACAATGTACCCTTGGGTGCATTGAGCTCCGCGGATTCGGATGTTTATCCTAACGATAGTTTCTTACTGAGTCTCGCCAATCAGCGTGGCGTCAGCAGAGCGTTTTCTTTTCGACACCAAGACGTCTGAAAACGTATTTAAGAACAACCATGATTGAGAGCAGGTTGACGAGTCTCGCCCTGATAAACACACATCGTGATATCTATGAGCGTATCGAGTCGGTTATGAACATTCGGATCAAATAATAGGCGAACGAATTTCACGCGATAAGTTGTTCAATATGCCGTGAAAGACTCCCTCAATCTTGGATACACTCGTCTTATGAGGTTTCTTTGTTAGCTGCGGAATCAAGCTCGATATGTGCGCCGAAGCGCTAAGAAATGCAGCTCATAACTCGATACTTCGCTATAAATTGGCTTGCCTGTGTGGGGCAAAGTAGCATTCCGTTCCTCCAGCAACAGCAAAAAAATTCCGGATCCGCCACTGCTCACGGGGAAACATCACTGCCCCTGAGCCGCGATCAGATTCGAACGTTTTGTGTTCGCAAAGCAATAACTCCCCACGAGGAAAGTTTTCTGAATACTCGTCGCAAATCACAATGCCGCATCCATGCATGAACGTCGCCGATGAGATCGATGCTCGCTTGGCGGGATTGACCTTTACATGATATAACACTTGTCTGCCAGAAAACCGCAATCGATCGGTCGTGCTGAAGGGACAGGATGGTCTCAACTACCGAAGTATCTGTCGAATTCTCTAATTGTAAGTGAAGCATCTTCCATCGCGGTTATTTCTTCTGACTGATTCGAAGGAAGCTCGGACGCCGTGGAGAGCTCCGCCGCGTCGCCAGCATGGGGCTCCACCGAATCTATCGAAGGCGTCAATGTCTCCGACCGGTCAGTCGTATTCGTATGCTGCTCATTCGGGCTCGGAGCAGGACTCTCATCCAGACCTCTTCGCAGACTCGTACCGAACACTCGTTTGTATCATCAGGAATAGGAGCATCGGAGGCGACGTCGCAAGCGTTTCCCATCACCAGCCAGACGGAAACTAGTCAGACCTCGTGTAGCTAGCCTTGTCTACCTTTAAGACAGCAGCCTCCATGGCTGCACCCTAGGAGCGACGCCGTGATTCTGAGGAGACGGAGATAGGGCGAAAAATCACAACGATATACCGAATAACCCCCTGGTCGGGAGCGAACTGGGGCGTTCGATATCGATGACCGCAAAATCCGGAGCTAGATAATGAAGATCAATGTTAAACGCGTCAGTCATGACAACAAAAGTAGTTTCCGCGATTGATGCAAACGAAAAATCCGTATTGGGTGCTGCCGAACTTCCTCTTCAGAATTCAACTTCCGCACAAACAAGTATTGTCTTTCCGTGAAGACTCGCTTCTGGCTACTCCTTTCCACGAATCGCACCAGGGTATGTACAAAGTATCCGACGCGGGGAGCCTAGATTAATCAGAAATCGGTTTTGATTGCCAGACTATTGACAGCGAGGCTGGGCGCAAATATCTTACGCTTCCCCCTTCCGCCAGCGCCAAAAATCAAAACAAAACAGACAAATAGAAACTAGTAGGCCGTCAAGGAAAATCATCAGAGCGGGGGATTAGATTCCAAAGGGTCTGGGCAAAACCTGTGGAAAATCTGCCCGCCGAAGCCGATCCGATCGAGTTGGGTCTCATTTTGAAGGTAATTTCGAGAGGGACATTTTCCGCATGGTCCCGGATCCGATCGCACCTCGTGGTCCCAGAAAACGCCCGAAGGAGTTTTTCCTTCAAGCCCTTCTATCTCGAGAACGGCTGCAGCTACAGAGTCGAGCGATAGCGCGATTGGAAGCTCTCGTCGAGAGCTTTCGTTTGAGACCCCTCGACCGAATCGGCCTCTTCTGAGATTTTGAAAATAGGGGACCCCAGTTTTCTAATACTGCGTTCTAGTACTTCTACACGAGACGCACCTTTGATACTATGTCAGTTAGAAGTCTCAAGTGTCCCCCAACCATTAGATATCATACCGGGAAAATCGAAGGGGTGCATCTTGCTTTAACAAGAAATTGTCTTAGATAAACTGAGTCAGAGGCGGATGGAGCTAATGACTGAATAAAGTCGAAATCTTTATGGGAGACTATAGTTCGTATTGATCTCTCGATACCCGATCTTCCTTAAAGAGTGTCACCTTGAATCGCTATATCCGTGTGCCTCCTCGATGGGATTGGGTGAAAACTTTGAGGATGAACGTTTTCTCCTGTCTCTGAGGCCGAATCGGACGACCAAGGGGTGCAATCGAAAGCTCTCGGCGTCAGCTTCCAGATTCCGAGCTCAGAAACGGGCTCCCGGCGCTCGTTTCGGAGTAATCGGGCAAAAAGAGGCGAATGGGGAAAATTCCGTGAAAATACGGATTTTAGCCGGGTGACTAACACGGCAAGGTGGAGGGCGTGCGCTGAACAAAGCTGATGGTAGAATGGCTTCGGAGCCACAGCCTTTTGCAGGTTCCTACCCAACTTTATCATCACTGAAGCGCCGTCAGTGGTTAGACCACTGATATCTGCGATATCTAAGTCAAGGTCGGCAAGAGTTCTCAGCAGAATCTCCTGGATGTTCGCCGCGGTAGCTCGATCCGAGAACCTCGAGGGACGATTCACGGATTTGCCGCCAAGTTTCGGAAGGTCACGGGAGCAGTGTGAGGTGACACCTGGATTGGACAAACCTCGTCGGACTTCACAACTCTTGATTTCACAACGGGATTCTGTACCCCTCCCGGCTACACCTCACAGCCAAGGTTTTGCCTTACGGGCATCATCTTAGCTTGCCGCCGAGGACGCCCTCGAGCAAATTTACTCCGGGGGATTGAGGCCGAATACTTGCTGTTCCCTCAGGAAATCCCGTGAGGCATATTTTTCCAGCTGGACGTATCGAACCCGCGTCGCTTCGTGAAGAGCACGTTTGCACGGGAAGTGACAGACGCGCTAAGCACTCGACCACCAGCGCGTATGGAAAATTTCTAGCTACCAATGTTTTTCAATTCGAATCTCTCCCTCTGGTGGCTCCATTCGTCCGCGGTCAGCGTAAACACAGCCCCCTCCTCTTTCAGCTTCGCAAATGCTTCCTTGAGATCGGTTTTCACGCGCCTGTGAATTTTCGGCGTCGAAGAGTATTCGAAGTTCGGAACGCTTTAGTCGGATACCATGGTTGGAATGCAGGTATGCGCCGGATATCTAGCACCCCAAAGAATTCGCCTGTCGCGACGTGAACTTACTCCGCTTCGGAATCTATGTGGCGTCGAGCTATATGATCGCTGACTGGACCTAGCCGGGCGAGCCAGAATAGGATTCGCAAGATCATTGAATTGAAGGCCATTGACGACCCTCCCTTTCTTCTCAAGCATCGCAAGATGTCCCCGCAATCCAGTGTAGCTTCCCTTTCCGGTCGACAAGATTTTCCGACAATCCTTGCACTGCGCGCGATCACGGTGGATTTTCTCGAATTCTTTCCATATCGGATCTGTCGGGAAATAGGGGACCGACTATATACGGGATAGCGTCAAAAATATCAGCAGCCTCCTCGCACGCTCAAATTTACCTTCCGCTCTACCCTTTCCGTCAGCTTTCGATTGAGGGGGCGAGCCGGAGATCGAGTCGCTTCCAATGGTCCGATCTGCTTCGAGCGCAACTAGAAATTTTTGACCGGACCTCATTGAGAAAGCTTTGAGCGGTTTCGAATCCTCATCATCTTATGCAGCTCAATTAATTTTCGTCACGGACGATTCGCGGACACGGGGGGATAATTGGTCTCGAAATTGAATCAGAATCTCACCATTAACTCGTGAGCGTTTTTGAGCCGGCATCTGTTGAAGTATGAATGTTACACGATATGGATGGAGCCGACGGGAAGTCTCACTATCGGTCGTTCGATGATTATCAGCATCTAGGCAATGATAAGCATATTTCACTTTTGTCGTAACGACCTCAAGATTGCTCTGATGATGAGATATAGTTCTAGAGAGATAGAGGGAACCTCCCGCGTTACTAAACTCTCTTCTTGCCTGACCTTCCGCGAACGACGGGATCGAGATTGGGGAATGGTCGGCTGTCGGCTATACAGACTCCCGGATCTTGACTTGCTGCTTCGTCGTCCGCTATACCAAGATCCGAGAGACAGAATGAGAGGCTCATATATCGAATATCGAGCTCGAGTCGAATTATATTTCGCGCTTACGCTATTGGTCAGAACACAGAATGCTGGAAACTCTGAGGTGTCAATCCGTAGTCCGTGGTCCGATCTCTAAAGATGCTCATCGAATCTAGTGTTGAGTGCTTCAATTCTTCGCAGCGAGACTTGATGGATCTTTGATATTGTATCGACAGCTGGAATACCACTGTTAAGGTCTCTAAATTCCTCTCCATAGAATGAGCTCACAGGTGTCCGTCGAACGACAGGGCCTCCTCGGTGTTGCATGGATTCATCGACGACTTCGATGCAATCCAAGGTTTCTTCCATGAAGTCTTCTCAGCTCCATCAACACGGTGCCTAAAATACATCGTAGAGTTGTCCTCCCGAACGTGCGGACGCCTCGCCTACAGAGCGTGGAAACAATTTTCTCCCCTATTTAGAAGCCTATGAGAGGTGAGGCACGCTGGGGCAATGGTGAATTTGAGGTGGGCCTTCGGAAAAAAGTTTCGGGAACACTGGTGTAGAGCATCCTCATCGAGATCCTCTGACATGCTCTTTCGCGGGCACACGCTGCGAGTTTCCCCCCATGAACATTTTTGAGTCGAGGTTCGAGAACATCCTTCGTTTCCGAATCTCCGGATTGCTGTCCTCGGAAAGTTACCGTCGCCTGGCTCAAAACTTCTTGAGGCCTTCCGCGGAGAAAAAGAGACTGGTGCTCAAATCAGGTAGACGGCCATGAAAGACTGTTCGATCAGAGCCAAATATTCTTCCACGGACAGTTTCGCTGTGCAGAGCTGCGAGCCGAGAATTTCAGCTGCGATTGGAGTGATCCTTATTGAATCGAAACGATGATCACAATAAGATTCACGCCCGAACTGAACACATCGCTCGCAAGCTCTGACTCGCACCGATTCATTCTAATCCCAATGCTCGTGGTTTCCGGCTTCGCATCTCTCATGCACCTTAGAGAACCCAGAGGGAGAGTAGGGTGCAATATCGACACCGAGAAGATGAATTTCGATATGCTGCTCGCTCATCCCATCTGACGTGAACACATCTAATCTAGCGGTAGTGAAAGGGCAATCCAAGAGAGTGAGAACATTCGGTGCAGGGGTCGCGAGCGAAGAAGAGGGAAGCGGGAGAAAAGAACAGTCTGAGTCGTGCCAGGAGTTCGACCCGATCGATGCGGGCAATCGATGGTCCATGATATTCTCGTTCCGCGGCGCTCGTCACCAGAAGACCTGGTGCCTTCTTTCCAAGAAAGATCGGCATCGGCAAGAAATCGTGGCGAGAACCTTTGCATTCCTGATGATGCGTCCCCACCCTCTCGATGAGCGCGTTCCGGCACCCCGATGGCAATTAACTTCGTCGCAAGAGAGGCAGCGACACTCTCTCTCCGGATCACCCCGCTGTAGGTAATCCGAATGATATAAGAAGACCTGTGAAACTCCCATTCGCATCACTTGATCCGATTCCGTTCTAGCCGATCAACTCGCACCGTGTACTCCGGCGCAACATGCTCAAGTCAAGGATGCCCCCGAAGCCGAAGCGAACGAAGGAGGAGCTGGAAGCAGAGCAGGAGGCTAGGAAAGAAGCGTCGAGACGATTCATCGAGGCCTTCTGGAAAGAATGTGATAAGCGTCACGGAATCGATCGGGCGAAAGAGCGGAAACCCGCTGAGAGACCACAGGGGACTATAAGTTTTATGACCACGAAGGGCGCGCCGCCGGGATTCGGCAAGAGCCAGTCGAGCCGACCACCGACTTCTTCGACTGCCGGAGCTGGAGCTCGGGTCGCGCTGGGGTCGACGGAGCCCTTCTGTTGGCCTTCCGACTACGACGATGACGATGATGACGATGACGACGAGGATTCTGAGGACGACAACGAGGAGCCGGAGCGCTCTTACGGTGCACGAGCATCGTCTACGCTGAATCAACAGACGCCACGAAGAGCTCCTTGAAAATGGAAGCCTCATGAACCCCTGCCAAGAGCTCCGATCATGGACGAGGATTGTATAAAGATATTAGAAAAAAAGTGCTAAATAAAGCGAGGCAGTTCAAAAGCAAAGACAATGTCCACTTTTCTCGTGCTCTCGCGAATTCATTCGAGATTCGGGCTCTGAAATTCCCGAGCCCTCGGCACTCTGATGGGAGTGCTTCTTTTCCGTGAGCAGCAAATCGCCCTCCGTGTGGAATAGTCCGCGTGTTGTAGCATTTTGTGCCTCGGCATCATCCATCGGTCTCCGCGATTCCCGGCGACCGACAAGGGGACGGAGCACCCAGCCTATGAGAGTGGTCGGCGGAACGCTGGAAGCAAAGAGCGACAATGCTGCGGTCGACAATTCAGTATTCGGTGGTGAAGAGGAGAGGAACGATCCGACGCAGAGCTTTCTCCGAAACGGATTGGCGCAAGTACGGTAGGATTGCAGAGGAGTACCATCGACGGATGAACGACGAGTGTAACCGAACTTTCAATCCGCTCCGATGAGATCTCCGAAGAAATTCTGAAGCCTCTGGAAAACTTTGATCGCCGAGTCAATGGCCCTGCCCGATGGCCGATAAATCTGATGTTGGAAATAGGCTTTTGGAAGTTCTTCTTGTTCAGATGCCGAAGCACAGTATATGACGAGGCGCCTGTCGCCAGGCTGGAAGCGCAGCGATTCCCGAACGGAACTCCAACATGTGAAGATCATGAAAGTCGTGCAATTTCGAAAGACGGTAAGGTGCGTAATCTCGCACTCAGATTCGGGAGTTCTGCGACCGACGGTAGGTGAGAGGGCATGCGAGAACAGTCCAAAGAGCCCCATGCCGAGGATCATCAATCATCATTTACAGAGCTCGGAAGTTCAGGCATTTATCATTAATCACGCTCCATCAATTCATTATTAGAAGGTGAAATTGAGGGGTGCAACGATCGATTTCGTTCGGGGACCGAGAGAAACCGAGAATTCAATGATCATTAATCTATCTATCCATCAATCAATCTTTGTGCGCAAAAAAAAGGAGAAGAAGTGATGTAGGTTATAAATGCCTGAACTTCCAAGCTCTAAATCATCATCAAAAAAACTTTTTCGGGCTGATCCACACAGCCAAGGTTTAACGTCCCGGGTACTGTTATTCACATTGCTTCCGAGGACGGATCCATAGAGCAAATGTACCCAGGAGGATCAAGGCCGAGTACCTGCATATTTTTCCGGCAGCAGGGATCGAACCCACACCGCCTCCCGCGCGAGCGGCGTCGTTGCGGCTATGCACGTTTGCACGAGTCGTGACAAACGCGCTAACCACTCGACCACCCGTCGGTTCTAAATCATCATCAAGGGCGCCCGAAGTCTCAGGGTATCGCCGAGGAGTTTCGTGCTCCCCTCTACCTCTGAGTTCAAGGCTCGTCTCCGTATGAATCTGCATTGGTATGGGTATATGTTCACGTATGATGCAACGAAAGACAGCTGGGATGGAATCAAAGACACCTGAGATTCAAGACGCCCAATCGAAGTTCGAGCTCCGGCATGCGGTTAGCGTGTCACGGCCAAAAAGAACTCAGGGAAAAAGTTGCTCGGACAGCCTCCAAGTGAAGTAGAGAAGACGGAGAAGAGACTAAATTCCGATTCCACCAAATTATTGTCCCCATGGAAGGGTATATCAGACATAATTCCATTTAGAAATTCACACGTTTATCTCCGGCACATTATATACATAATTATTTTATTATAACACCCACAATCATCATCCCTGTCGACGATTATCACATAACATCCATAGATCATGGCTTCCGCATCTGTGGCGAAAGTCTCATCGGAGTTTCCCAAGTCGTCTTGGTTCGACTAGCGCAGAAAAGGGTCGTCGCGAGAAACAGGCTCCTCCAACTCGGGGAAGAATTTCGGTGGTCGACTCCGAGAAGAGAGTTCATGCTATATCCCAACCGACTAGCTTGACTCCTGCAACGAAGTGTTTCAGGCAGCAGAGACTACGTCCAGGACAAAGAACCTCCGACAATCTCTCGCCGATTGGCGCGGCCGAGATGTCGGTGACCACAACCGGGTTGTAGGCCCGCAAGGTGTTCGCCTTCTTAGTTTCTTCAGTGAGAACGGACCGAATTTCCGCCGAATTTTCAGCTCTGTGCACATGAAGGTGAAAAACGTCGAGCTGACTCAGGAGTCGAGGAAGTCGTAGCCTCAGCATTCCGATGTCTATCGTCTTCAAACTATCGGAGCAAATGCAAAACTGCACCAAGCTCGAACCTTCGACGGCATCCCAAATTTCCATGGAGCCCAGAGATAAGTTGGGAACTTCAAGCTTGAAATGCCGCAAGTTTTTGCAGAGACCGATGAAAGCGGGTAATCCCCTCACACCCATCGAGATATGCGACCTGATCCTCAGGGTTTTCATCGAACACGGCCGCTCCAAACATTCGAAGAAATCCCTCGTGATAGACCTCGCGTTCAGGGTGAGATCCTCGAGCTCTTCAAAGTGACTGAGGCATCTGGTGAATACTCCCGGAATCATCACGTTGCAAGAGAGGCAAATTTTCGACGTCGATTCGACGTGGAGTTTTCTCAGCCTGAGGTGGCTTATCGCCGACAGAGAACTTCCGTCCAAGGAAGGATCCGCCCGGTTTCCGAAAACCAATGCACAGCCCGGCAAGGCTAGCTCCCGGATCGTTGACGGTGTGTCGCCCAGCGACCGCCACGACTCCAATGAATAAACCAGGTGGCAGCGCGTGAGGTCCAGCTCCACCAGCGAAGAGAGAGCGCTCATCAGAGGGAACCTGCGGCCGGCATTGAAGTCCCGCGACACGACCTTGAGAGCTATTTGTCCATCACGGGATAAATCCGGGAGCTCCAGAGGGAGCTGTGGGTGTGTTTCGAATCTGAAAACACGGTAGAGTCGGGCGAGCGATTCAGGCTCCGGTGTACCGCCTCGATTTACTTCGCTCCTCGAGCTTCGCTCGAACCAGTATGTGTCCCGCGTCAGGCGTCGGAATTCCCCGTGGAATCCGGGGGATTCGCTGAAGATTCGTATCAGAAGGAAATCAGCAGGACTCGAAAAATCCCCGGAGAGGACGATGGTCTTAAGATTGTCGAGGAACACTGGACTTAAGCCGCGGATCACCCACCATCGATCCATGACAGTCCCGATTACATTAATCTGCAAATGTTCGGCGTTTGTGCAGTGCTCCAAGAAACGCATTGTGAAATTCGTAACGTTCCCCGCGGCAGAGAACTCGACGTAGATTTTTTTGATGCTCGGATACAGCTCAAGGTCGCCCCTCTCGCCGCGTTCTCTGATCGTTGTGCTGAGACTTTCCAGCTTCTGTAACCTCCGGAGAATATGCAGCAAATCTTTCGTTGAGAGCGTGGTGTTGACGACACTGAGGTCGGTTAGATCGCGACAATCTTCCAGGAATATTCTGATACTCCTCGGGTCGAACCAACAGTTGGAGAGGTCGACAACTCGTCTTCGTTGGCAAATTCTCCTGAGTCGATGATTTGTCAGCGCGAAAGAGACGAGAGATCTTTGATCGAGATATTTCGTCACGTGATCAATAATCTCTGTTGGCAGATCCAACATCCGCTTCCTGAAAGAGTCGATGCCCCAATCAGCTGATGAGTTGAGCCACAGAGCTTGATCTGATACTTTGTAGTATGGGGAACATAACTCACGGATTTTCTGGGGAAGACGACTGCCTCGGTGTCGCGGAAGGCTCACTGACGGAGCATGAAGTCTCTGGGAACATGATGACTGGAAAAGGGGTTTCTTGGACACAGGATGAGAAATTTCACTCTAAGACCCCTTCGGCACTCCTATCGAAGAGCTCGGAATTCGAACAGCATCAAGCACCGAGGCTTCGCGGTCATCAGGAGCGCCGAGCGAGCGAGTTCCGTTCACCTCCTTCTGCTCTCTGCGGGTCGAGAGAGCAAACACATGAGCGCCACCGTGGATTCTCACTCGGAGTTCGTACCGGATAGTCGACTTCCACTTTTGAACTAGAAAGAAGTCAGCGGGGAGAGATTCGACCCCGTCCTCCCCCCAAGAAGCTAAACGACTCCAAGCTACTCGAAGATTCACACGCGTTCTTTCCTCTGGAATCAGCGGCGGAACTGAACATCGACGACTACGCTGGAAGACTATCGGAGACCTTAAGAGACTCCAGCGAACCCCCTAGGCAACGAAGAGACAGACGATGGTTCAATGCGGAATGCTACGCCGCACGACGCCACATGTTCGCGATGCGGGACATTCTGATGGAGCGCCCTGTCTCTGTCCAGAGTCTAGAGTACAGAGAAGCGCGAATTGTATATAGAAAAACGCATCGAAGAACAAAGAAGGAATACCACCAAAGAGAGGAAC
This sequence comes from Galendromus occidentalis, assembly GCF_000255335.2. NCBI lineage: Eukaryota > Metazoa > Arthropoda > Arachnida > Mesostigmata > Phytoseiidae > Galendromus > Galendromus occidentalis. The sequence goes on along the minus strand of NW_003805197.1, from coordinate 21,320 downwards.
AGAGTCTCATCGCAAAGGCTGAGGCAACCCCGTATCGGTGGCTCAGTGCGACCATCAAACCTCGGGCGACCTGCCAGATACCGTCGAAGGATCTCACTAGACACTTCTCGCTCCTACTCGGGCTCGACAACTCGATTCCGCGAAGCATTTACTCTATCCCGACGGTCTGGCCGGAGTGGATCGAGAGCCTGAGAGATGAACTGGAGCGAGACTTCGAGGTGGAAGAGGTGGCCGGAGCGATCTGACGCCTACCAAACAACAAAGCTGTGGGCCCAGCCGGGTTTAGAAACGAGCACCTGCGACAAGCCGAGGCTCTGATTCCGTGCTGGACCCGGCTGTTCAATGCCTGTCTCCTCAGGGCGGAGCTCCCTCTCAGCTGGGGAGATGCGGAACTCCTCATCCCGAAGGGGAAAGGTGACCGGCTGAGCACCTCCTCGTGGAGAGGAATAGCTAAGAAGTGCTGTCCCTACAAGCTGTTGGCCGGACTCCTGACCAAAAGACTGACAGCTTTCCTGGAGGCACTAAACCAACTGCCAGAAGAGCAGCACGGGTTTCAGTCGGGGAAGAGCACACTCTCCGCCTGTGAGATCCTGCTGAGCTACATTCACCAATCAACGCAAGCCCCCGGTGGTCATGTATACGCCGTCTTTGTAGACTTCAGAGTGGCGTTCGATACCGGTGCGAGAGACATCGTGGTTCAGAAGCTTGCCGAGATCGGTGTACCGCAGAGATTCCTCCGCCTTCTGGCGAGAATCCTTCAGGAAAATCATGGAAAGGAAGCCACAACCGAGATCGCCACCTGACAACACGATTCGAAGCACACGGGTTCCACCACCTCACCTGCTCGACGCCAAGCTCTCATGAGCCAACCGCGACTTGTGTGTGCAAACTATGCGGAGAATAGGGAGGGCGATACCACCTGCTCCACTGCCGGAACGAAAAGGCTGTCAGCAGCATCGATGGAGTCAGCTCACACCCCATCTGACAGAACGCATCCCCCACCCCTCACCCCGTCGGAGGAAAAGAATAAGAGCATGCCCCAATACATGTTGTTACTGTTATTGTTATTTTTTAAAGATACATACCGACCCAAGGTGAAATAAACACTTGAAAGACTTTCGAACAGAGTCTTGGAGTCGGTTTTCAAGCTCGGTAGCGCCTTCCGGCGACGGCTCCCTCCGCGAGTGGTTCAAAGCCGAGGACGGTGCCGGGGTCAGCGGAGGATCTCTCAGCGTAGTCAATGATCTCTATCCAGAGCCTCTACTCCCTCTCCGAAACGCGACGACCCGCGTACGAGCGCGGACTATCCCGCTTGGGGGATTAGAGGACCGTCTATGCCTAGGTGATATGAAGAACGGTGACCGAAAACATCCGCGCGCGTTCGGTAGCGACCCCTCGATCGAGTCCTGGCCGCTGAACACTGGCCGCGTCGAGCTATTCAGCCTCATCTCGGCATTGATCTATTGAATCGTGAGCGGGAGCTTTTCTTTCGAGAGTAAATCTGACGCGCTCGTGAGAATTGTCTACCTTTACTCCACTGGATACGCTGCGAAGCAGAGTTCTGCTCGACGGGCGGTCTCACCCGAATTAACTCTCCGACTTGATCGAAAAGAGCCTCGATTTTGATTATGAACCCTTATCGTCCGACTGATAAGGAACCGCAAAATAGCTCCCGCGAGATTGCATCCCGAAATCTGCAGACAAGTCATCGGAGACAGCTTCACGGCTCCGCGGAGGAAGTGCTTCTGCGGGTCCCGGCAACTGCCGAGTGAGTGACGATGTCTGCAGGTTGCTCGGCGTCGAGAGACGTGAAGTTCTGCACTGAGTTGATGACAGCAATGAAATAGATGATCTTCTTCGTAGAGAAACCTCGTTCGCGCGTCATGGCTCGTCTGAAGAAACCCCGCTCAATCGAGTCCGGCAGCGAGAGCCGGATCCCTTGTCGTTCGGCTCATCCGAGAGTCCTAGTCTCCCGTTAGCGGGGCTTCGCCCCACCCAAAAGACGTTTCTATTCTGCATTTGATTCGTCCCGCGAGGGTACTCCTTAGACTAACAATCCATCACTCATCTTACATGCATTCAGTGCAGTGGAATACAGGGTTACCGTGAAGAGTTAGCGAAGACAGAGGGTGCTCCGCTCGGCTTGAGAGCGTCCAATCGGAAATTTCGGAGAAATCCGCGAAAAGCGGGTCAGAGACAATCGAGCGGTACGGCCGGAGTCCGACCTAATCTTTTAACGAAATCAAAGAGGAGCCTGGTTCGGGTGAGCTTTTGGAAGATTCTGCGAACTCCGGATTCATGTATTAGGATCAGTATTAGGATTCGTTCACGTAGCGGAAGAAGATGTAGAAGATTACTCTCTAGAGCAAGCCCTGTTCACGAGATCGCTCGACTTCGCTAGAGAAGCGGGATCTCTCCGATGAAGTATCTCGGTCGGTCTATGTCGGTGCTTCACAAAACGCCATCCTCAGAGTTAACTTGAAGGAGCCGGAATATCGGGCCTCATGCGTTACAGCCTACGAGTGAGTTTCGTTACCGCGGCAAGCTTGAAAGAATTCGGGAACCACTTGCGCCGAGCGTTCTATTCTCATATCTTCCCGGATGAAGATTGGATGAAGTTCACGTGCTCGATACCCTTTTCACTGCGCGAATCTGTAAAATATCCTGCGACAATTCTGGACGAGCTTGTTTGACTGGGCACCATATTCCATAGATTCGACCCACTCAAGCGAGATCCATGCATCCATTCTTTAAATATTAGGAGGAGTTTGATGAGGAACTTTATTTTCACAGAAAAATTTTTATAATACAAGGGCCTCATTGGTCGTGTATCTTTCGGAACACGACAGAAGGATAGTTTATCTTCTGTGTAAGCCCATAAGGTGACTAGCTTCGGGATGCAAAATGATCCATTCAAGGATTGGTGTTCCAGCCGACAGGTTTGAATTCGGCGATGAAATGCTTCGTGCAGCACAGAGTTCGCCCGGGGAGGCTGGCGTTTCGAGCGGTATGCATGCCGCCAAGTGAGCCTTGCCTCACGTCAACTAGCTGCACCGGATTCCATTCCCTTGAGCGATTCGCCCTCTTGACCTCCTTCTTCAGAAGCCGACGCAACCTCCAAACGTTCTCCACGTACCTTCCATGAATGTGCAGAACGTCAAGAGCTCTCAAAACTTGCTTCAGGTTGAGCTTCAGAACCCGTAGGTTTATCGCATCTGGTTTATCAGAAGCGAGACAGAGCTGCGTCAACTTCGAATCGCTGAGCGCATTCCAGAGATTGGACGAGGCAAGCGGGAGATTGCTCGACTCTAGTTTGAAGTGCCGCAAATGAATGCAATTCTTCATGAAGCTTTCTATTCCTGTCAAGCTCTTGAGTATACATGCCCTGATTCTGAGTGTCCTGACGCAGCATGGCTCCCTCAAGGCCGGGAAGAACTTCTTGCCCACCGAACCGACATCCAGTGTGAGTTCCTCAAGATGCTTGAAATCGCCGAGGAACTTGGCGAACAATGCCTCGAATTTCACCTCACATGAGCGGCAACTAGTTCCTGCCGACTCCAAATGGAGGTCCTTTAGGCGAAGCTTTCGAAGAGCTTTCAAGATATCCTCGGACATGTGCGGAATCCGGAGGTTGCGATCGAAACTCGCTATAGCGCAAGTCGGCAGGGCCAAGCTGCGGACAGCTGGCGAGGAGTCAGCCAGAGACCACCATGATTTCGACGAGTAAACGCTATGGCACTTGGTGAAATCTAGTTCCACCAAAGACGAGAGAGCAGACATCACAGGCATCGGCAACGAACGAAACGTAGAGACGATTTTGAGCCCAATATCACCCGGACGGTAAATGTCCGTGAACTCCTTGACATCTCCATCGATATCCTCAAAGTCAATATAATTATAGGGCTGGCGGATTCTCTCAAAATCCTCGGGGTCACTCAGGAAGTTAATCCGAGGGTTCTCCCTCTCAAAATACAAGAAGTCGTTCAATAGGTAGCCTATGATATCATGATGGACCAGGAAGTCATCCCTGTTGAGAACGTGGCCAGCGAGGGAATACGGAACACCGCTCAATTTCGCCGAGTAAACCAACCTGCTCACTTCGTTGAGAACGAAAGGGTCTAGGTCGCGGAGCCCGAGGGAAACTTCGTTCTTGGAATTCCCTATGACGGCGACATGCAGATCCAGTAGCTCGTGCAACCGCTCTATGAAACGCAGCATGAAGTTCATGACGTAATGATCCGGCGTGAACTCAACGTAAAGTTTTCTGATGCTCGGGTAGAGCTTCAGATCTGTGATCTTGCCGGCTTCGGTCAGCGTCACGCTGAGGGTCTCCAATTCATACAAATCTTCGAGAAGGGCGACCAGGTGCTTAGTCGATAGGGACGAGTTGACCACATTCAGCTCCACGAGATATGGACATTTTTCGATGAGTGTCTTCATAAGGTCAGAGCCTGACCAGCAATTGCTGAGATCCAAGACGCGGACTTGCGACGGGTCTCGCGAAAGTATCAGAATCATGCTCTCGTTTATCATCGTCGAACGTATTCGCCGCAGAGACTTCTGACAGATATCACGGATACGGGAATTGGTGCTCACGAACGAGCAAAACGATGCTTGGTCGAGGAATGACGCGATGAGCTCGATCATTTCGTCCGGAAGGTCCAATAAGTGCGTCCTGGAGGATCAGATCTCGATTAGGATCGGTGGCCGGCCGAACGCACAAAAATTCGATTCGGAATCGAGGCGTTCCCCCCTGAGAATAAAGATAAAAGAACTCACCAGTCTCCATCCGACGTCGCGGACCTTGCGTTGAATTTCAGGCCAAACTTGAAAATCATGTGTTTCGCTCTCGACAGCATAATGGTGAGAAGTCGTCTGATGTTAGAATAACGATGAGTCGAGGAACCGATCGTCGGCTCCGAGTCCGAAGTGCTCTTAGCTTGAGTTACGTTGCGTACGTCTGATCTCCTAATGAGTGTTCTCAATCGCCCTCAACCAAGATCGAGAGGGTTGAGAGGAGGCGAGAGCCACTGCGAAAGCCAACGTCCCCCGAAGCTAGATTTCGACGCTACCCGCGAGTCCAATCATTCGCGCTATCCGGGCGGGATCACCTAGGACCGTGGCGGCAGCTCTCCTAAATCCGACGATGTAACCCCTTCCCGGCTCTGACGAGCGCTTAGAGCCCTCTCGCGGAGCTCACGGGTCTTTATGTGTATCTTCTGATCTTCTCCCATCTAGGTGACGGAACTCGAGACACGGTGTTTGCAAATCATGGAGGACGCGACCCCTTCCCCGAACATTTCCGTTCACGAGTTTCATTTCTTTGATCGAAAAACAAATCGCCCTTGACAACAAATGGCCCACAGACTTGATGCCCGGAAAACCCGATGCTCCTCCGAATGATATCTTGCGCGAGAATCGAGTCACAAAATATATTTTCGAGTAAGAAAGTTCTAGGTTAGTAAATGGCTTCACGGAGCGGATCGACTCCTAGAGCCGAGGTTTCCCTTCCATGTACATGAACCCCGGCTCGCCATCGGGCTGGTGCCTCGCTATGTTCAGAAAGCCTCATGACTGCCGAAGACTTTCCCCTCGTTGGGCAATCACTCTTGATGCAGCCCGAGCCTTCTAATGGAGAACACGAGGTCCTGCATCCAGAATTGTGGGTTTATATTTATTCTGGAATATCATCCGCCAATCCTGATCCACCATGCGATCGCGGCGCTATCCGCGTCGTCCGGGCCATCACCATCTATATCACGCGGAGCCTCAGAGGCTTCCTCACTCGTGACTCAGAATATGCGTTCCTGAGCGTGCGGCGAGCTTGCGTCTTCCTTGCACGAGTTGCAGTCCTCGGTTATGGAAAAGCCACCGCTGCTCCTAGATTACAAGGGAGGAAGGGTAAACACGGGTGAGGAAGGGAAGAGGATCTTCCCAGTCAATGATGATCGGTTTTTAGGGAAATGGAGGGAGGACCAGTTTCATCCACTCACTCTTTGGACTTCTCGATTTCGTATGTCCTGTCATTCATTGTAACCACGTAGTAGTTATTTGTGGCGTCATAGCGATGGGACACTCCCATTCGGCCTGGGGAAGTCATAGTCCCGGTTAACGCTTGCCTCCTCCGATTGGCGCGTCCCCGGTCGTTCTGATCATTTCATATGTCTTGCCGTGGACATCAGCTGCTCAATACTCACTCAGAAGTTGAAGCAGAAGATCGCTATCGACTTTGCCGGAGCGGATATAATTATTCAGGGTGTGAACTTCAGTGGGAAGCTCAATCTTATCGCTACCGCTCTCTCCGACAGTGAGGGTGTACACCTTGCTGCCATCGTAGCCGCGAACGTTGAGGCGCAGGCGAGATCCAACTCGCTTCGTACCCATGTTCAATCGCACCGGTATTCTGGAACAACGATGAAACTCATCCTTGTGCCCAAAAACCCGGATTGTTCAGCTCGTGGGCTTCCGTCAATTTACCCCAGCGTGGCTTCCGTCATGAGGGAACATCTCACCTTAGTTCACCCGAACTGAGCTGGATAAGCATTTCTTGTTTGTCTATGTCCATCTGAGACGAGACTCCCGCGTCGTTGAGAGCGTCCACCAGGGTCCTCGGCAGCACTTTTTTGGATGCGATGTCGCTCTCTAGACGGGCCTTATCCGTGGGGAGATCATACGATTGAGAGCCGGCGCTGACTGCAAGCATTCATTTATGGTAGTTCTGACCATGCTCCTCGGACTTTACGACGGTGCTATTGTTTGTAGGTCAATTGAGGAAATCTCCCTAGCCTTCGACTCGATATGATCCTCACCCTCAACGCCCCTCGATCTCGGGATGATCTTGTAATCGTACTGCTTTGTCGTCGGCAGTCCACTGAAATACGCGTCGCCGGCCGGCGTCAAGACCTTGAGTGTTGAGCCGATACGCCGCGAATCGACCCCGATTCTCAGCAGAGAATCCCTCACCAACTCCATGGGGAAATCGTTGTCTTTCAGAGCCTTCTCGAGGGCGATCTGATCCCCCGGTAGCTTATACGATTGAGATCCAAGCTCGACAGTGACCTCGTCCCCGTATCTTCTCACGAGAAGCTGGAACAAGTGAAAAAATGTGGATGAATTGTGACTTCCGACCCACAGATTAAGTTAGGTCAATCTCGATCGGATCATCGGGAATAGTTCCAAAACCAAACACACACCCTTGAGTGCGTCGTGGTCTTCATTCGGATCGCAGAAACCACATCGCGGGGAGGGTTGATTTTCTCAGACTCCAAGATCTCCGTGACGCTCCTCGGCGACACAACGCCGGTCTGTATGTCACGCTTGAGTCTTTCCCAGTCATCCGGCAGATAGTAGCTGCCGGAGCCGACGCGGAGAACTTTCGGGGAAGTCGCGGATGGACTTATGGAATGAGTTCCGAGTGCTGTTCTGGACCCGAGAATCTCCTCCTCTGAGTGCAGTTTAGTTTTCAGGGTCTTCGTGGCCGAGTCGTACTCTACCGGAACGCCATGCGTCGAGAAAATCCTCAGGATGTGATACGCGACCTCGGGCTCGCGGGCCAGATAGCGATTGAGTCTGGCTTCATCGCCCGGCAAAGTGTACTTGTCGTCATTGGCTGTGATTGTAACGCTGCTGACTTTGTCGTCAATTTTCTTGATGGCGACCCGCAGAGTGAGGCCTTGAGGCGACGACGGGATCCCGATCATTACGCGGCTTCCATCCCGCTTAATCGGAACGCCGAGTTCTTGCAGCTGCCGTATGATATCCTAGGAACGAAAGCGTACTCAGAATTCGGATCCCGAAAACCGCAAGAGCAATGATCCTATACCCCACCGAATCCCTTCGGAAGACCCATCCTTGGAGCTACTTAACCAAAGACTATCAGAGCAACGGATTCCACAACTGAGAAGGGTCTCACGTCTAGAGTGTTTGTGTCGTCGACGATTTGCGGGAGACGGGTGAGATCATCTGGAACGCGGAGGGTCTGGCCTTTGACATCGAGATTCACGTCGCCCTGGCTATTGGTGTAGATGCGATGTCCACCAGAGAGAGGTTCGTGGCTCGGCCGTCTCTCATGGATCGGCTCCACTTTCTGCTGGGTTATTTGCTGTACGGAGACATTCATACTTCATCAGGTCCTTATACCTCGGTGCATCTCCCGACGACCGTAAATACTAACGGCATCGGAAACAATCAATGGTAGATCTGCAAAAAAAAACTGAAAGTTCTTGCTACTCACCCTGTTGGAAGACGACACGGGGACGATGGCAGCATCGTCGAGCATGTCCTCAATCACACGGTCCTTAATACCCTTTCGGAGTGCGTTCTGGATGAGGTTCTTCTTCGCGTAAGACACCTCATAGGTCTGCCTATTGACTTCGATTGGGGTCTGGAAAATTCCTGGCTCATACGTCTGTCAAACATTGGGGAAACCCCGAGCGTCCGCTCGCGAGGACTGGAATCCCGCAATGACTCATGAATGTGGACTCTCTTGAGGAAGCCAATGCTTTTCGTGGACAAGAGCACTCTTCCTGGATCCCATTGAGCTCACCAGAGTCCCGGTGTCAGGTTTCAGGAGCTCCCTGTAGAGGCGTAGCAGCTTCGGTCCACCGGCGTCCGTCAGCAAATAATTGATACAATCCTCAGAGCACGAGCCCTCCATGAGAGGCGCTGCATGTGCAGCCCCGATGAGGGCGACCAGGGAAAGAAACCTCATCCTAGCGATGGAATAGGGATTGGAAAAATCACTCTCCTATTTCTGCCTGGCAAACGTACGCTGCACAAAAGTCCACAATCTCTCTTCCTGGTCAAATATTGGTGAACTCCTAGCTATTTTCACAGTTTTAGTGCTCCGGTGAGCTTCACACGCAGAGTCGGGAATGCTCTACTCAGATCTCGGGGACCTACTCGGCTAATTCGGTAGAAAGATCAAATTTGTATGCAGCGTCAAGCTAGGAATCGAATTCACCGACAAAGCATACCTTGAGGGTGGTCACTGAAGATTTGACCGGCGGAGCGGATTTCCGAAAGAAGCACCCGAAAAAATTCTGAGAAGGTGAGAGAGTGGCGTGCAAAAGGTCGGTGAATTCGCCGGCCGTCTGAAAAACCGGCTGGATGACCTCCCTCGGCGAACTTGCTGTGGAAGCAAGACCATTCATGTTACCGCCCTTGTTCGAAGAGACTCTGCGAGATGTATTTTTCCGATACTCGCTCTTCGTCGGACGCTTCTCCCTGAGCGAAGCGCAGAGATTTCCAAGTCGAGTCTCGCCGTCCAGCGCTTCACACCATAGAAGTTGAGAATTCTCCAAACAACGGAAATACGACGATTGAAATGGTACTCATCCCACTCACTTCAACAACTCGCGCGTCTCCTGGAACAGTCTGGAACTAGTCGAGTCTAGCTCTTTATATTAAACGATTCCTCTCGCCGTTCTTGTTTGGAAACAGCGGAGACCTTGTGCCTTGAGATTTCTGGTACATTATCAAGTCGAGCAAAACGGATAACAGGGAGAACAGCCAGAGGATTCGTGAAAGTGAGACCGTCTTCGCACCATACCTGGAACAAATCGGCACAAGCCGGCAGTGAGGTCATATGCGCTAATACGACGAGACGATTTCTCAAGATCCTCCTCCTCACATGTTTCGGGAGCTCTCTCTGGAGACACCCCGTTTCCAATCCGCGCAATCGGGGAAAAGAGGACTCATTTATTGATGTACAATTCATTGCAGGGAGGGTCAGAAGAGGTCGAGGCCCTGCTGAAATCATCACTGAACATCGCTCCTAATTCCATTGGAAGTCTCCCTCCCTGATTCCGTTCAGGTCGGCACCGCGACACTTCCGTAGGGGTCAGACACGGATCGAAACCTACGGAGATCCACCCTCATTGGAAATCACCCAATCACGAGCCGAATACTAACATGGAGTCGAATTAAATGTCTCTCTGTGGTTTATCCGAGAATAATTTGATGTCGTTCTGGTGTCATCTCTTCATTCGCTAATCATTCCCTTCTATGCTAGCACTCGAATCACAGGCATTGTTCAAACGCGCCATCGGAGTGGATGATCGCTTGAGATTTGCCATTGCGCATTCTGACTCGCTTCGGCTGGACTTCGGAGTATGTACATATATCCACAGCCGAGCCTCGCATCTGCGATGAGTCTTTGAAGCCCGGTCGTTGTAATCGTTGAAGCACAGACCTGACCTTTGCCCGCTTCGAGCGAGCGCGCTTCGCGATCATGATGCATTGATTTTTTCTCTTGTTTTCATGTCGACCCATCAACAACATTTTCACCGCGCTATGAAGTCACCGTATTCACTTTTCGGGGCCTCTTCATTCAAATTACAACACACTGTCGTGCTCGAGCATATTACCCCCGAGCATTTGCTGATGAGACAAAAGATTTTCTGATGTCTGGAGCTTCGGAATACGAGGGTTTTGCGAATGGGCAATCGTCTCTTTTTTCGTCGTTTTCTGATGCGATCTGGGAGATCCGATCCGGATCGTCAGGCGGATTATTGCCCGTCGGCTATCTTTCGAATGTCAAAAGGGATCCCGAAATCATGCCGCTCGAAGGCACAACTCCTCGAAGCGCTTCGCTCGGCCCTCTATTTGAGACAGCTTGTTCCGCAGGCCAGACCCTCACGACGCGACGTGGCCTCAAAATTCTGAGGAAGGTGATACTCGAAGTTTTACGGACTGCCGGAGAATATCTCCATCGGCATCGATGAGGGAACGATTCCAGGAAAAGTCCCCATAAGGGCCATGCGCATCCTTCCTCGTTGGGATCACTGTCTCACCCAGCGGTCCTATGCGATATCTTACCGCAGTAGCACCAACGAGATGGTTCGATGATGACGCGTCCCGCGCTCCAATAGCTCCACGCCCTGCGGTGCCGCGACGCTCGGTCCAAGAGGAGCCGAAGCAGCAGTTCTGGGGCTGAGGCGGCGAAGTAGCTAAGTGCTCGCAGGCGACGTTTCAGACGGAGCGCACACGTCTTCGATCGCGTTCAGAAAGAGATATTGCTCCGGGAGAATTCCCTCTCGGGGTACCTCCCGCGATCGTGCTGAGATTATCGGATTTTCTCCTAAGGAGTTCCTGGTCGTAGGGAAATGTGGAGATTCCTAGTTCACCTACGACGGAAAAGTGGTCACATTCATCGGCCGATAACAGGTTGCCCGAAGGGCGTCCTGATCTCGGTGATAGACGGGATATTCCCCGGCGCGCTTGCGTTCAGGGACCCTTCGGTCAAACTTCGTATCCGGCACAAGAAGTGGCAGAATTGGTGTAGTTTTGGCGAAAAAAAAACACCACGTGGCTCTAAAAGCGACTTGCCGGGCTGGTCGACTCGACCAACATCAATGATGCGGACTCGAGACAAACATCGTTCTATTCTACAACATCTGTACCAGACTCTGGAAGTCGCGTGGAAGCCTACAAGCTTGAGCTATATTGAAAGACACTGGGGAGGCTTGATTGGAATTCACGGAATGGATACGGAGAATGTTATTCCGCTGTCCGTTTTTGCAATATCGGGTCTCTCTCTGAACGAGTCGATTCGGTATGCAATTGAATGTCATCCAAGACGTCGGGTTTAGCTGACAGCAGATTAACTACCTTGAGGAGGCATCAGGCCTTTCGATACCATGTTTATTAATAATGATGAACTCTCCACCATTCTCGGTTTCGGTCTCGGAACAATTGTCTCTCTATTTCCTGTTCATCGCCAGCGAATTCTCCGTGAGATCTCTGACGAATAAAAGTTGAAGATTTTCAATTTCATGTCTTTCATTCCGAGTTATTGATAATAATCGCATGCAGAGCGAGTAACGATACCTTGAGATCATCGAGAACTCCCGCGAGGTTTCCAACTCTTATTCTCCGGTCGCTGCGGGTTTTTCGAAGCTCGATCCGGAAATCGATGCTCGATCGCGACTCATTTCTGGGTCGTCAATCCTCCGGTATGCGTCTGGGCTTTAACTTGAACTCCCCAGAAATCCTTATTCAAGCGAACGAGATTACAGATCGGGTGGGCGACCGCGACCCCATCACAGCTCTTTCCCCAGAAGAGGTTTCAGCAACATTCAGGGCTGTCGATCTTTCTCCATGCAGCGGAATTCGGAGCCCCCAGATGAGCTCCCTACACATTTTTCACGATGATGACAATATACTTATCCCAAACACGCATGTCCTTCCGGACACAGATGTCGTCCGCTATGATCTGAAATTATGCGAATAGTATGAAACTGCCGAGATCGGTCGACTGGAATCGGTAATTCATGAGAGCTGTTCGGCCGACATCTCCTTCGATTGCTTACTTTCCCGCTCCCGTTCTGAATGACGATTTTCCAAGCAGCGGGGCCCTTGGCCTCTCCCACGCGAGATATCCCGAAGCAGCCTTTCTGAGCGTTATTCGAAAAGCCTATGATACCGGTTCCGTACTTGCGAGCTATGATCTTTTTATACTGCAATAGTATATGAATGTATTTCAATGGATTATGCGTCTGCGATTATTTTTGGGATACCGAATGATGAATAGTTGATATTTTGGAAATAAGTTAGTAAAATTTCGACTCCCAAACCTCCATCGCGAAATGGGCTATCGTGTCTGTGCTGAGGGGGATGAATTCCTCCGGGAGGATTGCTCCGCCAGTCGCGTCAAGGACACGGAACCGAACACCCTGGGATGGAAACGAGTTAGATTTGCTCGGTGAGACAGAAGTTCACAGCAAAGCTACTCCATGCATCCGAGCTCGGTGGAATATAGCAAGAGAGAGCTGGATGAACGAAACCTCAGGATTTGGCTAGCGGAAGGCAATGAGGATGACAGACTGGGACGGAGAGGAAGCTCACGTCGCCTCTCAGCGAAGATTCGTTTGAGATCTAGGCTCTCCCAGGTCCGATTTCACGCAGCGAAACAAGCAAGGGAAAAATGCTAGATGATCAGTGAATACGAGCCGAGTTATGACTGCAGCAAACAGAGAATAAGGAGCGAAGCGTAAGTATATCCTACCTAACAGAAGGGGCCGAAAAGAACTTTTCTCAATCAGACGGATAGAAAAATTCGGAGAATTCCGTGAAGCTTGCTGTCTGGTAGGATATACTTACTGGGATTGGAGCGTCCTCACTCTCGCCGTAATCGCTCGAGTACTCCCCATCAGAGCCCTACGGCGGAACGAATGAGAAATGGGAATCAAGATTCATCGTGAGGAAAGCGAGCCGCTAATTCGATCCGCTCGATCTTCCATGCTCTAGAGTCCCAGGTCATACCTCTCTTGTCAAGACTTCGAAAAAAGAATTAACCAAAATTGCGAGTGTGCCTGATTTCTGCCAGGTGAAGAGCCGAGGCTCTCCCTGAACGCTATTGTAGCTCGGGTCAGATTCCCCGACCCTTTCCAACAAACCGATTTAAGTAACTCAGGCTTGCCATGCTCTCCGCTGCCTAGCCGAGGCTACTTTATTCGGGATCGCGGCTATCAGGCTCGGGGAATCGAGACTCAAGACTCCAATGAGCTCCGGAATCGTGTACGGGGAAGAACACAGAAATTCCCCGGGATTTTGGATTTTTTTCGATTCTCCTCTCAGTGTGATTAGTGGAAGATGGAAAGGATCAAAACAGAAAGAGACGTAGGAAACCTGAGAGAATCGGGACCGGTGGGGCTGCGGGGTGCCGACACGGCGAATCTCAAACGTACCTCCCGCCAGGCGTTGCCATCGATGACACCTTGAATTCTTGCACGAAGATCGGGTATTTTATGCAGCTCCGAATCCAGTTCGCGGAACATCTCCGAGACAAAAGCCTCTTTATCCGGCTCCGAGACAAGGCATTTTGGGGATGCGAGAACACAGACCGTTGCGAGCGTCAATACTGTTGCTCGCAATAGCCACATTGTGAGCTACGTTCGAGGTTCGTTCGGTCCGCCTTCGAGACACACAGACGATGTGAGTGAGTATACTCCTCGGTTTGTTTCTTTCCCGGACTCTAAGCTCAGTGACTCTCCTTAGTCTGGTCGCTAATCCTGGGGCCGCGAGAGTAGGAATCGCGACTGACAATCGTTCGAAAACGAATCAATCCGACGCGAGGGAGTAGGAGCCGGTGATAAGAGCAGAACAAAGGACGACTTACGTTGTCGTCGAGCGATCTTAGCGTATCGGCGTCGGGGTCTTGTGGCGAAATGCCCCGCAACGAACCCGAGCTCGTTTATATGTCCTGAAGGAGAATTCCGTGAAAGTTTATCCGCTAGAGGGTGGCGTAACTCGGACTTCGCGTGCGTTCCGGTCGCATCTGGCAACTTCCCCTCGATAGGACGCTTTGTCTCGGGCTAGAGATTCCTCTCACATACATCAGGGGAGAATCTTCCGCGCTAACGACTCATTGATGCCATTCGGAGTTTCTCGTATCCAATGCATCCGATATGCTCCCCCGACTCGGAGGGAACCTCCCGCATTCTCTGCGTGCCCTCCGAAGCCGTCCGAAAGGGGCCCGGGCTATGAAATTGAGACCCTGGACAATTTGGAGAGATCAGTAGAGACTTATGATATCCCTAGTAAGCCATGCTCTCGTGACAGCAAGTGTCGTAAGCAACCAGAAACGTTGAGGAGTTGAGTTCGGTCAGATAAGTTTTTGCGGCTTTGCTCTTCCGCCCTCTTCGAGTTGCGTCTGTAAAATCCCCTGAACTGTGAACAGTTATGAGATGGATCTTCGGGCTCCACCGAAATAGCTCTTCCGTGCGCTGCTATCGAACGTCACGGATCCGCGGGAGTTGGCGTGGAGAGCATGTTTCTCCTGAAAACAACTCGGCTGCGCCGTGGATGGAATTTTTCGGTGTCGCCGGAGCTCATTGTGAGAACTCCGAGCTACGATATTGTTGCGTGATTCTCTCCGCGGAATTATCATACTTACCGTTCTCCGGTTTCGGAAGTCGAAGGGAAGCAGCGTTCCTCCACTCCTTTCGAGAGGTAATCAGGATCAAGCTGCCTTTTGTACGACGAGGTCTGCTCCGCTTAGAACAGATTCTTCCTATATGATGACCTGTTTCCCGATTCGAGCTGCAGAAAGAAGAGTTCTGTCGCCGAATTTCATATGTAGTACTTCGACACTGAGACTACAATCTCATTTAGTCTGTCGAAGTGTACTACGCTCCATTTCCGCGTTTGATATCACGCTGTGGCCCCGGCTGCGTCCACGCTTCTGCTATTCAAGCACTCTCCATCGGTTTCCACTTCCCCAGGCCACTTCGTGTATGAGGAATGAAGACCCGGTGTCAGTGAATTCTGCTATGAGCAAATGAATCTGCCAGTCAAAAGTGCGGCGATTGAACCCGAATTTTCGACGGTGTTGCTGGGAGTGTCTGCAGCACACACATAAATGGCCTACTGATTGGCGGTTCATTATTCTGCTCATTGATTTCGAGGCTAGTAAGTCGCATGGCGAGTACTCAGAGTTGCAGCTCGTCACGCTTTCGTTTACTCGGTAAGGGGTAATCGTGGTATAATACCGAGAAGGCATGCTTGGACAATCATCATCAAACGAGACTTGTAGTTTCCCATAAACCTTCGGCGGGCAACCTGGATCAAGGAGACGACTCACGGCTCTGTTCCGAACACGCAAGTGTTGCCGTACCTCAGTCGAGAGCGGAAGATCGGCTACGGAGAATGAACAAATTGACAAGGAGGCATTCTAGCACTCAGATTTTCCCAAGAATTCGCCCAGCAAACTTTCACAAGATTTCCCACGTTAATCATAAATCATTTCTAACTTAGAGATCAGCCTCGACAGAAGCTGTTGATCTGTCGGATCAAGGCCACGGAGGTCGTGAAACGCGCACGGAGCTCCCGAAACTTCTGAGTCCTCAAATAATCAGATATTTATTTTCATGGATTCTGTTCCAACTTCGAGCTACTGGACGCATATAGTGCCGCAAGATGGGCTGTCGAGACAACACTTAGCTCCCGCTGGACAAGGTTTGGCATCGTTACATTGATCGTTCCTCCAAATGCACATCTTTCCGTGGTCGACTTCCGGGCATCCGAGGTCGTAAGCCGATACAGCGACTGAAACCGCCGCACAGGTGTCAACTCGCAAGCCATATACCGATGAGAGAGAAGCGATAACAATCGTGATAACCTCGTTGGATCATCATCCCGAGAGGCCTATTCGACCAGAAATCGAGGCGCAGACCGATCAAGCTCACCTTGCGAGAAGATTGCGACCAACAGGAATATCATCAACAAAGCTCTCATTTTATCTGCCTTGCTGTCCTTCTTGACGGTTGTGAAAATCTCTGGCGAGCGCTGATGATTTTATATGTCGCTTTCTGCGGCTGAGAAAGGGCATGGGGCAGAGGCCGAGAGCTGAGACTTTATCAGCCTGGGAAATTCTTTTCGAAGGTCACACCCTAATTCATGAGCCGTTCCCGGAGTCATTATTCAACAGATGACGGAGTTCCCATCGGGTGAGACAATAGGCCCGTAAATGTCTGACTTCGAGTCCGTTGCAGCTTAGGGCTAGCTCGTTGCGCAATAAGATACGAGACACGAGCGGTGATCGAACATGTCGAGCAGGGCCAAATCGGAAGATATCAAAGTTACAAACTCGAAACCAGCCGTATAAGAGATTTCGCCCGCTCCAAGATCCTGGGAGTAAGCTTCTAAATTTCAAAGGCGATTTTTCTTAGCGAACACCTCTTCTCGGGTTTCGCACCTCCAGCTCTTCCCCCATCGCCAGAGTCATCGTTGTTGCTCACGAACTCACGAGGCGGTCATGATAGGGAACTCGCTTCGAACGTTCCGAATACTCGACAGCTTTTCCGCGAAGATAACAAAGATTCCTGTGGGAGACCACATGGATTCCATGCATCTGAATCCGAAATTCGTTCTTGATTCCAAGGACCTCGCCTTGTATCGAGAGGCTCATCCATTACCCGCGAAGTTTTTGATACCCGCGAAAACACTCTCGAAACCGATGCTCGTCCTCGACTTTGACGAAACTCTCCTACACGTTGAATACAAAGCACCCCCGAATTTCGACTTCCAGACAGAATGCGACAAGCGAGCCATGTTCGTTCAAGTTCGGCCTCATTTGAAAACTTTCCTCGCGAAAGTGAAACCTCACTATGAAGTCGCGGTTTTCACCGCCGCGCAGCCAAACTATGCGGACCCGATGCTCGACCGCGTTGATACTGAGCGTTGCATACAGTACAGATTCTATCGGCAGCATTGCCACGTTTTCAGAGAAGTCTACGTGAAAGACTTGGAGACCTTGGGAACGCCCCTCGAGCGCACTCTGATAGTGGACAACCACCCGGGCAGTTTCATGGTCCATAGGAATAATGGCATCCCAATCAAGTCCTACATGGGTGACAGTGGCGACACCGCCTTGCTCGAGCTGTGGGGTTTCCTCGACGAGATCAAGAGCGAAACGGATATGATTCCGAAGGCGGTTCAATACGCAAACGGCTGGCGCGAGAAACTTTCGCGTCAGAAGAAGAAGGCTGAGGCAAGCGCGACGCAATCGTACGAGTCCAGCACCTCATCAGGACCCCAATGACGAGAGACTCTCACGGGTCGTCTACTCATTCCCTACAACGTACGTTCTAGTGATGAATAAATAATCCCACGCCGGCAGCGAATGCGATGAATTGTTAATTCGGGCGCTTGCAACTATGGCTCCTTTCGACGGCTGACTCACCTCGGCTTATTCGACGATCCTCAGCAGGAGGGCCGGCGTGACTTGGTGCACTCCGGATTTCGAAGTTGGTGCGCTGAACAGAGGGAGAACTCTCCATTTCCCCTGGGCGAACCCTACCGAGCTCCACGAAATTTTCTATTTGACTTCGTGCATCGCAGGCTGATGACGAAATGCGTGGAAACGGACAGCTCCGCGGTTGAAGGAGTGGCCGACGGATGATCTTCGGTCCGAGCTTGCGTCGATCACTCCACCCTGCGGAGCCGTTGACCAGCCCCCAATGTACGCCCCGATCTCGATAGACGCTCATCAGCTCAAATTGGAGCCCATGATCCAGCCTGCAGGCTCCAAAAATAGCAACAGCGATTTCTCATTGAGGACTCCCGGGGAACGGATGGCTTCAAATCGATCATTCGGATTTTAACGCTCGCGATTCTTCGATGCGATTTCGAAATTCTATATTCAAAGGGAGCTTTCCGGCGTTCCCCCAAGAGCTCGGAGGCTGTGAGCCCGAGCCGCTAGGCTGGCCTAGTCGACGATGGATGATGTACATGACCGCGTGTTCGCGGATCCGGGTGTGAGGTCTCAGACGGCGTGGAAAACTCTCCGTGCATATTTTCCAGAATGATCGGGCGGACAGCACGAGTCGTCCGCATGTTTGGGCTCATGGGAATCTTCCGGATCGAGCTGCCTACGTCGCCCCAGAATCCGCTCCCGAACAGTCCCCAGCCTTGAGATAGATGTGTCTAGTTCGGAGGATTCGAAGACACCTTCACTGTGCGTAGCAAAATTCCGGGCGGCGTTCCGAGCATCCTCGAGACCTTGTCGCTGCCAAAAATTCGACGCATCAACGATCGCGTTCTGAATCGGCACGGATTGGTCTCAAGGAATGTCTCGATATCGCCGGTCTGCGAGAGAGTGGGAATGAATGCCGAGCAAAGTCGCAATCTTTTCAAATAGAGCTCACCTTTGATGTTGTGAGTGCGGGATCTCTCTGATTAGAGCATTTGTATCAAGTTCGAGATCGTACTCGGAAAAGCGCCGATCCAGTATATGGATCGGTTCCGAAGGTAAGCATCATTGTGCTCTCGGTGGCGAGGATTGCTGTTTCCGCCCGCGGAAATTGCGCTCCGATGCGATGGGGGATTGAGTTCCCTCCCTTGAGCTCATACATGATAGACTCAGACCCGAATGAGCAATCTCCTTGACTGCGTGAAAATCAGTCGCTCATACCGACGGTCTTATCAGTCGATAATATACCCCCGTCCCCGTCGCTCGAGTCATTCGTTTCTCTGTGAGCGTACATTCGAGACGTATCGAGCTGTAGAAAGGTCCTCCACAAATCTCTGGTGATCTATCCGGGGAGGGGAGCAACACTATCAGGGGAATGAGCCGTTCACCAACATAAAGGATCATTACAGACTGCATGAATAAGAAATCGCCATTTCGTTGGTCGATTTCGATTTTACCCCCTCTCCCTACCCTCACAAGTGTCATTATCATAGGCTACGGATCTCTCACTGGCCCTCAGAACAGACATTCCCGGGCTTGAACGAAAACATTCTGAGGATGGTATGTTCAGATCGGAGTGGAGTTGAAGCGCCTTCAAGAACCCCCTTCTTGAACTAGCAGGCCCGGGATGGCGAACTCGACGCACCCATGTTCCTATGATAATTAGTAGTTCTCGGAGGAAGGGTATTCCTCTCCGATGGTCAATTTCCGCAACCTTTTTGAAGCCTAGGTATTATGATTCTCGAGTTCGACGGGGAGAGTATCATCCATACGGGCGCATTCCGGAAAGGGGATGCTTCCCAATCGTCTGGAGCCCGCTCCTGAAGTAATAGGGTGATTCCAATCGATTGACCAGCTCACGATAACTTCTATTTGTGGAGCCCTCCAATCTGCCGAAGAGGAGGTGACATGGCTGCTGCTATCCACAGCTCCCTCCAACATCGACTGCTCGAGCGCCCTTACTTAAAGAAACTCATCCCTACGGCAGTATTCCGACATGCTACAACGCTCCTCACTGACCAGGGGGCTCTTTCCAGCTATGCGATTGACCATGCGGAATACTCATAAGATCCCGGCAGCTGCGGATTTTTTTTATTCGGACTCATCATAGATCCCGAGAGGACGTATGAGTGGACGAGCATTCTCGGAGACCAATTATCAGCGTTTTCCTCCGCACGTGGTTCAGACTCTTCACTGACCCCTCCCGTTGGAGCGTCAGCAGCGTTTACTCTCCAACGCTGCAAAGTAGCTTCTAATGCGAGAATTGGAGAAGATGTAATGAATAAATAGTTCGTAAAGATTTCCTGACCGATCACACGCTGAAGCCCGGTGAATTAATCGTATCGATCACAATTATTACAGCACCAGCGCCTAACGCTGGATCGATGCGCTGCTGGCGCATACATTGCTCCCGGTGTCGCAGCCTCGGGCATTCCTTGCGATGTGAAGCGTTGAAAATTCGAACACTCGGAGGAAGTCAACAGAGAACTTCGGAACACGTTGCGTAGGGCGATTGCTCCCAGCAGGGAGGGCGATTGACGGAGATCGTCTCGAGAGCCCGCTGCTGTGCCCTTCTGCCCTTCTGACGTCTTCTCTGTCGATGTTGCATGCGATCAGCTTCGCGAATCCGTTCACGGTTCTCCGCTGATAGTGTACCTCTGTGTTGACGTTGCCTCAATGCTCCCTGCGTCGGAAAAAGATCTTGAACCTGAGCGAGTTCGAGAGGCGATCGGTTCTTCAATCGCTGAATCCATAGTGAAACACAAACTTCTCGAGGAACACGGGACAGAAAAATATTCTCAAGACAGACACCTTAGGGTACACTGAACAGTAAAATATTCTTGGAGTCGGAGGAGCTCGATTAACCGTTAGGAGTTTATTTAGGCCTCGAATATGCGCTCTGACTGCGTGTTGAAACGATCAGGAACTTGGAAGCTTTTCTAAAGGAAAGTAAAAAGTAAAAAGAAGAAGTAATAGAGGATGCCCGGCGAGCGGACGATATACAAAGGAGTATGTCTAGGGAAAACAAGGCAGGAACCGCATGCTTCGCGGTCATCCGCGGTTAGCCCCGAGGGAAACGCTCTCGGCAGCACTGTGGTGTGGCGAGGGGGACTCGATGACGTCATGTTCCGCACTTCTGAGGGCGAATTCTGGCACTGAGATGCAACCCCTCAGAACCAAAGGCCTGAGGGGCAATGAAGAGCGCTCGGATACCTTGTCGAAAGGTACCGATCGCACCCCTCCTTCGGGTAGCTGCCATACCCCAACGTGACAGACGCGCGGCGTTTATATATGGTACTAGCGCTCCCGGTCGCCGCTTCGCGGCGACTCGGTATCGCTAGACTCACTACTGATGCGCTGGCTCCGAGTGCGCTGGCTCCGAATGCCCTGGCTCCGGGTGCGGTTGCTTTGGTCGCGCGTGCTCTGGGTGCGCGTCCCGTTCCCCCGCTTTCCCGTTTCCCTGCTATCCCGTTTCCCACTCTCCCGTTTCCCCGCTTTCCCGCTTTCCCGCTTCCCCACTTTCCCGCTCACCCACTTTCCCGTTTCCCCGCTTTCCCGTTTCCCCGCTTCCCTGCTTTCCGGTCTCCCCGCTTTCCTGTTTCCCCACTTCCCCATTTCCCCGCTTTCC
>NW_003805196.1:0-32264 GCF_000255335.2 Galendromus occidentalis | reverse complement strand
CAAAATCAGTTGCGAGACTAGCCGACCGAAACTTTGAGATACTCTGTTTTCGAAGCTGGGGGCATGCATTCCGCTTCCCTATTACAGCGATTCATCATGAGCGAAGCTTCGTTCTGGGAAATGGAAGAGCTGATCATGAGCTCCCATGGTCGCCGGAGATTCTCTTAGGAGATCCATTGCGAGGAGACGAAGGAATGAGCATTCCTGCTCAACGGTACCTGATTTGAGCGTGTAGTGGAGAGCGGGTACTTGGGAGGCTATCTGAAGCGGATCTTCAAGGCTAGCACGTCTGTCCCTCATCGTGCAGGGGTAAGCTGAAAGGAAGCCGCGCCGCCAGCACGAGAGGCGAAGCTTTGAAACCAACTTTTCGATCCACCTGCTTACATTCTCACCATGAATGTGTACTCTGCGATCCTCGGGACATGAGACCGAACGGGAGGTTGGAGATGAGGTTCCGAACAGGAGAACGAAAGGCTGAGGACACCCTCATCCACCCTCGAGACGATCGGATACTGCTTCTTCTGGTTGAATGTCGCGCCGGCGGAGAGGAAGTCCGCAGAAAGCCGGCGAGTGGAGCAGCCTCGCCTCAATCCGGAGGAACTTGAAGTTTAGAAGGACATTGCGACAGGGCCGCGCTGAGAACAGCTATCGAGAGCTTCGACTGTGATCGAATATTCTGAGTTTTTATTTGGATTGCTGCCGTCGCTGCTCCATCGGGTGCGCTTTCAATCTCGCCAATACACCTCAGGAGAGCCCCTGCCCGAAACCTTTCGTCACGCCGGATTTGGGTTGAATATAGGAGATCCAAATCCTGGATTTCACATCCCCTCTAGATATAACAACAATCAACCCTGGATTCGTCTACTCGAATCAGAATCTTCGACTTCAGGTATGAGTTGATCCTCAATGCGGCTTGGTCAGCAACCTGCGGAGAGAAAAAACATTGAGAGACGACTCTTCCGAAGCGGCAAATTCGCTTCCTTTTACGTGCGTATATTTCATCGTCATCAATCACGCATGAAGTGTACGGGAAATTTATTGATGACTGAGTCGAATGTCTAGCAGAATATCTAGTCTTCATATTGATATTGCTGAGCATTGGAGGAGACAGATCTCCGAGTCCCCCGAGGATTAATGGAGCTCGTCGATGTCACTCGAGCGATGATTTTCCGCGAAGGCTTCCTACTCTTGGCTTGAAATTCGAGAGTGAAAACACAATGCGTGGCGCATGACCTGTTTTGTCGACGGTATGTAATCGATGCGATGTGACATGTTCCACTGACTCCTCAAAATGGAAATCTTCGCCAAGTTGACTCAGCTCGATTAAAAAGACTCCCAAGTCCTTTCCATCCCCAATCTACCTCGTCTTGATGTTTATCATTTATAACGTTTCCGGGGAAGATATGATTTCAAAAACTGTACGAAAAGCCACAAGCAGTCCAGTTTGATCGACGGAGGATCTGAAATGCGTGAGTCGAGGCGAGAAGCGGAAACCGTGCGATCCTTCGTTGCTTCTTGTATTGGAATCGGGCGCTTTCCGCTTCTCACCGCGACGCACGCATATCGGATCGTATATTCCACGTGAATATACACATATACGTGTACCTGCGCCCTACTCTCACTACTGTGTCACTAAAAGCATCGAAGGCAACGTTTGCATCATGAGAACTCCGAATCCCAGACCACCCCCAGTTTATCTCAGAGTTTTTCAATGGATTTCCAGCCATGATCGCGGCTGAATGAGCGCTGATGTGAGCCCATCGTCAGATACGACTCCCACCCATCGATTCCTCCCGAGCAGCCTCTTTTCATACGACGTACGGTCTGGCACATTTTGGGGCGGACGAAGGTCCTCCAGGATTTCATCATTCCAAGCCGTGCGTCCGGGAGCGGAACTTGGTCTGGGAATTAATTACCCAGACGCTGATCGTCGACCGCGTCGGACTCCTCGAGGAGGTCATTCGATGCGGAAAGCAGACCGCGATATTCATTAGCGTGACGCGTCTTCGCAGTGATTACACTCGAGTCAGAGGAAGAGGTCGAATCCTCGATGAATGACTAAAACATTCGGAGTTCTCGTCTCACGGTCAAATCTGAGACTTAGCGAGTAGTTCCCTTCTCGGAACGAGCTCGTAAAGCACATAGAAGTCTCGCTCTGCTCTAATCGTGAGTTTTGTTTCCGTCCTACGGAGTCGAAGGGAATACTGACAACAATGTTGATAGGAATCACCTTATCATGCTTTATTCTCATCACACACTTCGAACATGCCTCGAACAAAACCTCTCGAGACTCCTGCGTATCCTCTGCGTCTATGAGCCGCCTTCAGAAACCCGAGATCGGTGAAGATAAGGGCCTTGACGGCCCATCGTCGTCGTCATCATCATCATCGATGACAATGATTTCTTCTGCTTCCGAAACTGGGACCTCGGACTCATCATCCTGCGTCAGATCGATGACGCAGGGTTCCGGAACCTCGATCTGAGCTGGTCCCGGCTGTGCTCCGTTTTCCTCCTGCGTGAGGTCGATGAGGATCTTTCCTCGCTTCGCTGGCCGGTCGTCGTGTACCTCATCGGCCGAGCGCTTCCTCTCGGGGAGGTCTTCTACTTCCAAAGTACCGAAGTCCGCTACGTCCAACGGCGGGAGGAGGTCCCACTCCTGTGGGTTCGGGAGCCTCATGTCAGCTAAGAACTTGAGCTCCCAGAGCCCATCAAAGGCCTCCTGCGGCGGGGACTCCTCCTCATCTTCTCCCAGAGAGTCCAGGTACTCCACATACTTATCGATAGCGTCTGGCTCGGAGGGCAGATCGCGATGAGGATTCGGGTGACGCATGTTCGCAAGACGAGCTGGACTTCGAGATGTTGATAAATCTTCGATGAATGACTCAGACGCTCGGAGTTCGCTCTTTATGGGTGACTCCGGGGCGAGTTGAGGAACCCTCTCTCGGAAGAAGGTCCGTAGAGAATTCCGAACTTCGTCATATCTTTTCGCCCTTTCTCCTCGCCCCCGGTGATCTTCATTCTTCAATTGATAGGCTTCACCAGGAACCCCCGCTCCTTTGGGGACCACGCGGCTATAGACAGAGACTCCGAAATCACGGAAGACATCGGGGGTGCCGATCCTCGCCGACTTGATGCTCGACGCTGCGCTTTGAGACTTCCAGACGGCATGCAGCGTTAGTAACTCTCGGACTGTTGAAGCCATGCGGAGTTTTGGACATAGGAATTTATGAGCGATGCAATTTGAGAATTGGGATGGGTAGAATTGGTGAGGTCGATTGCCCCTTGAGACTCAGGCCACGAGGGGAACGTAATCGTTGGGGTATCCATAGAGACCACAGATGGAAATTGGGGCACTCGGAGCGGAGGATTCCACTCAGAGGGCGTCGAAAGGAGAGAATTCCAGTGTGGGCACGCGGCAGCATACATGAACAGATCCGACAAAGGCTTACGACTCAGGAACCTCCTTTAGAGCGGGACGATTCATATGCGATTCATATTTGGGATAATGGAGCTGGGTTGAGTCGAGAGAGGACTTGGAATTCAAGTTTCCCTGAGGTAAAGGAAGCGAGGTCGTTCAGACTGAGGAGAGGTAAGAAAGGAGGCTTCTGATGTTGCGAAAATGGATGGAAGGGTTGCAATATGGGGTTAGGGGGTATGAGAAGCCGCAGAGGACTAAGTATTTGTTCCATGAAGGATGCCGACCCAAGTGAGTTTTCCCACCCAGTTTTTCGCACGAGGAGGATCAGACGCGCTTGCTAACCATGTTCAAGACCTTCGCGCAGAGCATTCCATCTAAGAGCGTAAGGCCTAGAATCGAGATTTTCGAGATTTTTTCACCGCGTCCTCGATGGGAATGGGGGAAGTGAGGGAAATAAGGTCTTCTCCCGATCACTTCCAATGCGCTGCCTGACACGTCCGAGCTTCCACTTCTCTCCACGCACCTCGGGTTTCCGAGACAAACGCTTGAATTGGACGTTCCTCATCGAGGCACATCACGTCCCAAATTCAGATATCCGCAGACTGGAAGGGGAAAATGTGTGGGATCATCGCAGGCTGCTATTCGAGAACTCTGCCCTCGGATGCTTTCTCTCGAAAACCTCGAAGACAGAGCTCAACAGAGCGAGTTCCATTCCTCGAGGGAGGTAACAAATGCGATTCTGATCCGGGTCGGGAAGTCCGGAATTTCATTGAAATATTTTTCGAGTGTAGAGATCGACTCTACAGTGAAATGGCACTGTCGGGTGTGAATTTGGAGATTCGACCTTAGGGAAACCTGTCCTGCTGTACAAGCCCGATCCGTATGCGAGAATCAATTGCCTATGGCCTCGGATTGGTGCTGGAGTGTGTACCGAGGGGAATTCTTCGTGAGATTAGGTACTTCAATGATACTGCGTGCCGCTAGACTGTCCTGAGGATTTTTTCTCCCAGAAAGCTCTAAGATAATTGTGAACCGTCTCATCACCGTAGCCCCGTGGCGCGGTGTGAGAATGTACAGCCGCGGAGCGTCTGCTCGACGGCGTCTCGGATCAAGGCTCATTTGACGGATTCCCATCATGGAACCTGGGGTAGCTACGTGGTTCCACCGGGGGAAGAATATAGGGGTGGGAATTACGACATACGATGTCATCGCAAAGATGAGAGTTCCTTCCGGACTCGTCGGGATCGAATGGTCCTAATCTTTCGTATACTGACGAGTATGTTTTATGTTGAGCATTATTTATTTTCATCAGAAACTTCGATTAGGCATGTTCACAGAACCAAGTCTAGGAGGGCTAGCTAGGCAAACCCTACACCGGAAACTGAAATTCAATATCGGAGAAACTACCAGCCAGGAGGACCGCTCGTGAACATCATCATTGTCAATAATGGGGATCTCCTTGCCACACCGGCTGTCCGGGCCGGACCTGCGTTTAGGATTTCCAACTCATCGTCGGACGTCAGATCGTCGACGCAGATTGCAGGAACCAGGGCCGAAGCCTGTCTCGGTCACCCTGTTCCGTCATTCCTCTGCGAAGATCTTACCTCGCTCCGCTAGCCTTTCGTCCGATACCACTTCGAGCCATCGCTTCCTCCCGAACAGCCTCCCTCGATACAACGTATGGTATGGCCGATCTGGGGCGGACGGAGGTCCTCCAGACCATTCCAAGCCCGTGCGTCCGGAAGCGGAACTCGCACTGGAAAATCATCACCCAGACACTAATCGTCCGCCTTCTAAGGCGAGTTCTCCTCATTATCTTCCATCGGGTATTCCACGGACTCCTCGAGGAAGTAATCCGACGCGGAGGGCAGACCACGATATGGATTCGCGAGACGCATCTTCGCAATGATTGAAGTCGAGTCGGAGTTGGGGGTCGAATCCTCGATGAATGTTTCAACCGTTCGGGGTTTTCTTCCCCAGGGCAGATCCGAGGCTTGGCGAGAAATTCCCTTTCGGTAACGAGCTCATAAAGCACATAGAAGTCTCGCTCCGCTTTAATCGTGACTCTTGTTTGCGTCCTACGGAACTAGGGAATACTGACAACAATGTTGATAGGAATCACCTTGTCATGCTTTATTCTCATCTGGCACTTCGAACATGCCTCGAGCAAAATCTCTCGAGACTGATGCGTATCCTCTGCGTCTATGAGCCGCCCTTAGAAGCCTGAGATCGGTGAAGTTATGGGCCTGTGCGGCCCATCGTCGTCGTCATCACCATCATCGATGACAATGATTTCTTCTGCTCCCGAAACCGGGACCTCGGACTCATCATCCTGCGTCAGATCGATCACGCAGGGTTCCGGAACCTTGATCTGAGCTGGTCCCGGCTGAGCTCCGTTCTCCTCCTGCTCGAGGTCGATGAGGATCCTCCCTCGCTTCGCTGGCCGGACGTCATGTACCTCATCGGCCGAGCGCTTCCTCTCGGGGAGGTGTTTTTCTCCCAAAGTCCCGAGGTCCGCTACGTCCAACGGCGGGAGGAGGTCCCACTCCTGCGGGTTCGGGAGCTGCATGTCAGCTAGGAACTTGAGCTCCCAGAGCCCATCAAAGGCCTCCTGAGGCGGGGACTCCTCCTCATCTTCTCCCAGAGAGTCCAGGTACTCCACATACTTATCGATAGCGTCTGGCTCGGAGGGCAGATCGCGATGAGGATTCGGGTGTCGCATGTTCGCAAGAAGAGCTGGAAATCGATATGTTGATGGATCTTCGATGAATGACTCACACGCTCGGAGTTCGCTTTATATGGGTGATGACTCCGGGGCGAGTTGAAGAACCCTCTCTCGGAAGAAGGTCCGTAGTGAATTCCGAACTTCGTCATATCTTTTCGCCCTTTCTCCTCGCCCCCGGTGATCTTCATTCTTCAATTTCGGGGTCCGCGCGGCTGTAGACGGGGATTCCGAAATCGCGGAGGACATCAGGGCTGCCGACTCCCGCCGACCTGTTGCTAGGCGCTCTCAGACTTTGGGACGGCATGCAGCATTAGTAACTCCGGAATGATGAAGCCATGCGGAGTTGTGGACATAGGAATCACCGAGCAAAATAATTTGAGAATTGGGATGTGTAGAATTGATGAGGTCGATTTCCACTGACGCTTGCGCCTCGAGGAGAACATAACCGTTGGGGTATCCATAGAGACCACAGATGGAAATTGGGGCGCCTGGAGCGGAGGATTCCAGCCAGAGGGCGTCAAAAGGAGAGGACTCCAGCCAGCGGGCGTTGAAAGGAGAGAATTCCAGTATGGGCTCGCGGCAGCATACATGATCAGATCTGACGAAGGCACACGACTCACGAACCTCCTTGAGAGCGGGACGATTCATGTTTGATGAATCGTTGGGATAATGGATCTGGGTAGAGTCGAGAGGACTTGGAATTGAAGTTTCAGTGAGGTCAAGGAAGGAAGGTCGTTCAGACTGAGGAAAGGCAAGAATGGAGGCTTCTGATGTCGCGAAAATGGATGGAAGGGTTGCAACATGGGGTAGGGGAAGTACGAGAAGCCGCGAAGGATTCAGTATTTGTGTCATGAGCGACGGCAAAAACATGTGAATTTGCTCCCCGGGGCTCTCGAGTAGTGAGTCAGGCGAAGGGATCGCTCACTTGAGGAGGGTCAGACGCGCTTGCTAACCTACGACCCGTTGGTAATGCTTGCGATCTGCTCCGAAGCCTTCATTTCTCCCGAAATCGAGCGCGGCTACTGGATCAGATTCCGGAAAGGCGAGAGCCATCTGCTCTGAGGTCTGCATTTCTTCGTCGACAGGCTTGGAGGATCTGGAATGCCGCGTGTCGCATGAGATTGAGCGACGGCGCCAAAGCCGTGTTCCGCGTGAGCGGTTCAGTCGACTCGGATCGGGGCCAATCACCCCAAATCAATCGAGGGTTTAGACTGGGCATATTGCTTCCTCTGTCCCTCGTAGGAGAATACGATATTCCGTGAGATCCCTATATTGCGCTATTTTCCCCTGTTCCCAGACTTTTGCGGCAGAATTCTTTGGAGAGCTTCCGTGCGTTTCAGCGATCAAGGTAATCGAACTCGATCACACGTCGACTTTTCAGCCCTGAGGGGAGCCCCCGACACTTCATCGTCTCGGAGTCGGTGATTCCGACAATTTCGCCGCAAGCAATTCGCTTCGACCAGAGAGGCGGCTCACGCGCTTTCGAGGATGTTTCACGTCAAAACTGACTCAGGTACGAACATACTCGAGTACCTGTCTCTTTGGGCTTCAGAGTAATTATTCATTTCATATTCAAGACCTCCCTGAAATTCCAAGATCGGAGAAATTATTGGCCTGCAGGGCCGCTCGAGAACACCATAATCTTCAACAATGAGGATTTCTTTGCCACACTGGCTGTCCAAGCCGGACCTGCGATTAGGGTTTCCAACTCATCGTCGGACGTCAGATCGTCGGCGCACCTTGCAGGAACCGAAGCGGAAGCTGGTCTCGATTACCCTGCTCCGTCCTTCATCTGCGAAGATCTTCCCTCGCTCCGCTAGCCCTTCGTCAGATACCTCGGACCCATCGATTCCTCCCGAACAGCCTCCCTTCATACAACGAATGGTCTGGCACATTTTGGGGCGGACGAAGGTCCTCCAGGATTGCACCATGCCAAGCCCGTGCGTCCGGGAGCGGAATTCGGGCCGGAAATCATTACCCAGACGCTTATCGTCGGCCTTCTGAAATTAGGAGTTCTCCCCATTATCTGGCATCGAGTCCAAGTATTCCATGGATTCCTCGAGGAGGTAATCCGACGCGGAAAGCAGACCTCGACTTGGATTCGCGTGACTTCGCAGTGATTGAAGTAGAGTCGAAGGAGGAGGTCGAAACCTCGATGAAGGACTAGAACGTTCGGAGTTCTCTTTTCACGGGCGGATCTGAGACTTGGCGAGGAAATCCCTTTTGGGAACGAGCTCATAAAGCACATAGAAGTCTCGCTCCGCTCTAATCGTGAGTCTTGTTTGCGTCCTACGGAACTAGGGAATACTGACAACAATATTGATAGAAATAACATTGTCATGCTTTATTCTCATCACCCACTCCGGACATGCCTCGAACAAAATCTCTCGAGACTCCTGCGTATCCTTTGCGTCCATGAGCCGCCCTTAGAAGCCTCAGATCGGTGAAGTTATGGGCCTGTACGGCCCATCGTCGTCGTCATAATCATCATCATCGATGACAATTATTTCTCCAGCTGCCGAAACCGGGACCTCGGACTCATCATCCTGCGTCAGATCGATCACGCAGGGTTCCGGAACCTCGATCTGAGCTGGTCCCGGCTGTGCTCCGTTTTCCTCCTGCGTGAGGTCGATGAGGATCTTCCCTCGCTTCGCTGGCCGGTCCTCGTGCACCTGATCGGCCGAGCGCTTCCTCTCGGGCAGCTCTACCCCTCCCAAAGTCCCGAGGTCCGCTACGTCCAACGGCGGGAGGAGGTCCCACTCCTGTGGGTTCGGGAGCCTCATGTCAGCTAAGAACTTGAGCTCCCAGAGCTCATCAAAGGCCTCCGGCGGCGGGGACTCCTCTTCATCTTCTCCCAGAGAGTCCAGGTACTCCACATGCTTATCGATAGCGTCTGGCTCGGAGGGCAGATCGCGATGAGGATTTGGGTGACGCATGTTCGCAAGAAGAGCTGGACTCCGAGATGTTGATGAATCTCCGATGAATGACTCAAACGCTCGGAGTTCGCTTTATATAGGTGACTCCGGGGCGAGTTGAAGAACCCTCTCTCGGAAGAACACCCGTAATGCATTCCGAAATCCTTCATGGCTTTTCGCCCTTTCTCTTCGCCTCCGGTAATTTTCATTCTTCAATTGATAGGCTTCACCCCGGAACCCCCGCTCTTTCGGGGTCCACGCGGCTGTGAACGGGGATTCCGAAATCGCCGAAGACATCAGGGGTGCCGGTCCTTGCCGACCTGTTGCTCGGCGTTCCGGGACTTTCGGACGGCATGCAGCATTAGTAACTCCGGGGTGTTGAAGCCGTGCGGAGTTGTGGACATAGAAATCATCGAGCAAAATAAATCGGGAACTGGGATGGGTAGAATCGATGGGGTCGATTTCACTGAGAGTCAGGCCAGGAGGGGAACGAAATCGTTGAGGTAACTATAGAGACCTCAGATGAGAATTCGGGCACCCGAAGCAGAGGAGTCTAGTCAGAGGTCGTCAAAAGAAGAGGATTCCAATGTGGGCATGTGGCAGCATGCATGATCATGATCGGATCCGACAAAGGCACACGACACATGAGCCACCTCTAGTGCGGGACGATTCATGTGCGATCAATAGTAGGGATAGTGGAGCTGCGAAGAGTTGATAGGCCTTCTTTGAGTTTCGGTGAGGTTATGGGAGAAAGGTCGTTGAGCCTGGGAAGAGGTAGTACCTCGGACCCATCGCTTCCTTCCGAACAGCCTCTCTTCACACAACGTACTGTCTGACACATTTTGGGGCTAAGGTCCTCCAGGATTGCACCATTCCAAGCCCGTGCGCCCGGAAGCGGAATTCGGGCCAGAAATTCATTACCCAGTCGCTTATCGTCGGCAGTCTGAAATGAAGAGTTCTCCTCATTATCTTCCATCAGGTATTCCGTGGACTCCTCGGGGGGTCATCCGACGCGGAAAGCAGACCGCGATATGGATTCGCCCGAAGTCGATTCGGAAGAGGTCGAATCCTTGATAAATGACTCACACGTTCGACGTTCTCTTCTCGAGGGCAAGCCGAGGCTTGGCAGGAAATTCCCTTCCGGGAATGAGCTCGTGAATCCCGCTCCGCTCTAACGGTGAGTCTTTTTTCCGTCCTACGGAGTTGGAGAGAATACTGAAAACCATTTTGATAGGAATCAACTTATCATGCTTTATTCTCATCAGGCACATTGAATATGCCCGGGACACGATATCCCGAGACTTATGCGTATAATTTGCTTCTATGGGCTACCCTCAGAAGCCAGAGACCGGTGAAGCTATGGGCCTGTAAGGCCCATCGTCGTCGACATTATCATCATCGATGACAATGATTTCTTCAGCTGCCGAAGCCGGGACCTGGGACTCATCATCCTGCGTCAGATCGATGACGCAGGATTCCGGAACCTTGATCTGAGCTGGTCCCGGCTGAGCTCTGTTATCCTCCTGCGTGAGGTCGATGAGGATCTTTCCTCGCTTCGCCTGCCGGTCGTCGTGTACCTCATCGGCCGAGCGCTTCCTCTCGGGAAGGTCTTCCTCTCGGGAAGGTCTTCTTCTCCCAAAGTACCGAAGTCCGCTACGTCCAACGGCGGGAGGAGGTTCCACTCCTGTTGGTTCGGGAGCTGCATGTCAGCTAGGATTTTGAGCTCCCAGAGCCCATCAAAGGCCTCCTGCGGCGGGGACTCCTCCTCATCTTCTCCCAGAGAGTCCAGGTGCTCCACAAACTCATCGATAGCGTCTGCCTCGGAGGGCAGACCACGATCAGGATCCGGGTGACGCATGTTCGCAAGAAGAGCTGGAAATCGAGATGTTGATGAATCTTCGATAAATGACTCAAAGGCTCGGAGTTCGCTCTCCATGGGTGATTCCGGGGCGAGTCGAGGAAACCCCTCTAGGGAGAGAGCTCGTGGTGCATCCCAAAGTCCTGCATAGCTCTTAAACCCTCCTCTCGCCTCCGGTAATACTCACTCTCCAAGTGCGTGGAGCGCCCGACAGCAATAGACTCCGGAAAACCTCCACCGCCGAACAACAGATTTTCATCCTGGAATCACGGGCTAGGATCATCGTTTCATTCCATCGAGAACATGAGGGTTTGAGATAGGATCGCATGAGGTTCATCCGCGGGCTCATCGCCTAAGAATACTCGCGATGGTTCTGGAACCGTCATAGGCGAAATTTGTTCTCTTCAGAAACGTCGAAAACCTCAGGATGATCACCCTCGGAGATCAGCCTCGCGGATCGTTCACCGCACCGCCATCTCCAGCACCTTGCTGTTCCCTCGAAATCTGAGGAACTCACTCACAGATCCAAAATGGGAAAGCCCGATGATTCGCAAGATAT
Organism: Galendromus occidentalis; assembly: GCF_000255335.2. Classification (NCBI taxonomy): domain Eukaryota; kingdom Metazoa; phylum Arthropoda; class Arachnida; order Mesostigmata; family Phytoseiidae; genus Galendromus; species Galendromus occidentalis. Next base: position 20,789 of record NW_003805196.1, on the reverse strand, counting down.
TGTTACGATCTCGCGGTCCGAATAACAGAGCTTCATCATTTCCCTCGAATTTACTGCCTCTAGGTACTCATACCGATGATGCCCGCGAGGTGTTCGAGTCGACCGCGATACGATGTCACTAGCTCACCTCGTTGGGGCGAAAGCCCGAGAAGCTACCGAATGCACGACACGGGTTTTGAATAGGGCTTCGACGCGACGATAAGGTTTCAGACAACGCACGTCGAGCACAATAGCGAAGGAAAGACTCACCCACTGCGAAGAGCAAGAGAAGCGAAGCTTCCGGGGGAAAGCTCCTCGCTGAGGCGCCTTCGCAACGCGCAAGAACGTGATTCTCCCGATCCATGGGCGTCAGAGCAGTCAGCGGTTTGAGCGGGCGCGCGATCACGTGCAGACCTGCATTGACTGGCCCGACGTCGGCGTCGTGCAACGCTGACGATCGGCGTTTCAAATCCCCGGGCGGCTCCTCCGAAGATGGTTCCCCTTATTCCGGATCACGTTGGAGCACACAACCCTGAGACCGTCAGCAACCGGACTCCTCTGCCCGAACTCGCAACCGACGGTCTCGCAGAGGATCGGACGGAAACGGGAGCCCAGACAACAATTCCGTGAGGAAGAACACTCCCCGTCGATCGTAGTACGGGCGACTATTGACTGCGAACAGAGAGGCTGGACCTCGTCGTTGGTGACACTCTCTGTGGGACTCTGGAGGAACGACATCGCCCGTCACGAAATCATAGGCTACGAGCATTATTGTGTCCCATCGATGATCGATGATGGCGGGTATATGGGTATCAACATGCGATAGGACAGCGACGATGGGACTTTTCCTCGGACTAATCGCCCTGGAGTTTTCGGACTCATACGGAGACCGAATATGACATTGGAATCACTTCCTGCAAAATTTAATCTCATCAGAAAGCTCGTATGTTCCGACAGTTTGATCGCCCACGTTCGTCAGCAAGGCTGCCGATCCCCGCCGAGATGCTGCTGGGCGTTTCGAGACTTCTGGATCTCTCATTGGATTGAAGGAATCTTGGCGCCGATATCGCCCCTTGGATCAGGTCGTCACAGCATGAGCGATGCGAACAGTTTTAATCCGAGTCAATTCGCTCCGAAGCTCTCAAGTAAAGAGACTGCTCATTGGAAATGAGGAAATGTGAGGAAATGATCCAAGTTTGACATCGAAGGAGCCCATTCCAATCCTCTCCCCGTGTTTCGTTAGGCACAGGGATCGATACGCGCTACCCCGGCCGATCAGTGTCGTCGCGCACTTCCACGGAACGAGAGCGCATTTCCGCTCGAGGAGAATCAGACGCGCTAGCTTCTCGACCACCCGTCGGCGGTTGATGCGATCTGTTCGATGTGACTTCTCCTGATTCAATGAAGATATCTATTCGGAGATATTTATCGAATTATGTACCACATTGTATTGGGTTCAATTATCGGAGACCGGACTATTCGATACTCGTTCTAAGTTCTAACCCCACGTTCACGGGGAAGACCGCTCAGCGACGTCTCGGAAAGCTCAAGCCGCAGAACGGGGGAACCTGAACCAACACAATCCATCCGCTTATCCGTACTGATCAGGAGGCAGAGGTTCTTAGATCAGGCATACGTGACTCCGGGAGGCTATGTTCACTTGTATGATGCAACCATATGAGAGACTTGAGCAGCTAGTCCGCAGAAGAGAATATGTCATCGGTATTCTGTGTTTCAACAGCCTCCCTTAGACGGGAATTCAGGCATGATTATATTGTTGAGAGTCAGTCGCATCTCCGGCTTGTGAAGTAAGACTGGGTATAGCCCGGTCTAGACTTTACCAAGAACGATTTAAACTTTCTGTCTGTTTCTTCCTCTCTACTTTATTCGTTCTAGAATGTCCGTGGGTCTATAAGTAATGAGTTGTATACATAATTCCATGACCACGTTAGTCGTCCTGGCTCTACAAGATTATCAATCGTCATTGCATCCAGGACCCCTCCGGAGATATGGTGAATCTCATCAACTCCTCTTAGTTCCGTTCTGATCTCGTCATCAAACTCGGCGATAATCCGGACCGGTGACTCGGGATGCTCGGAATCCTTGTGGCAGAGATTAGGTTGGAGAAAAAAAGGAGCTTTATTAAGAGAGCAGCGTCCCGAACTCTGTCGAAGGCTCTGAAGATGTCAAGAGCAACGACATGGGTCCCGCCATGTTTCTCGATACTGACGATCATTGATAAGAGAGGACTGTTCGGGGTGGTGAAGGAGCTGACGGTTGGTCACTTCTCCCATGACCTTGGACGAAACGGACACTAGTGAGATGGGACGGTAGAGGAAGGGCAGAGATTTCTTGCCTCCCCTGGGAATGGCTCGGACGAGGGCAAGCTGTCCAGAAATCTACCTGGATCAAAGACGAAAGAGGAAAGTGTACAGAGGAGGGAAGTGGGTTCAGAGGCGCGAACCCCGAGAACTGTTGCTGGGATTCCACCAAGGCCCGCGGCCTTGGAAACATCGATAGTGAGGTTGATGTCATTCGTCTTGCCAGTCGGTGATGCGGCGCGCATTCTGCAACAGGAAACCAACGAAGTAGATTCGAGGGAACAAGGTGAACGAGCGACCCTGGTCTGTATTCTGTACTTCAATATTGAAACGGTGCCACCGGCGCTGCTGTTTTGTATATTTCTTTAAAAGGCTGCTCCATACTAAAATAAATGCTCATTCCTACCACCTTCGTAATTCCCCCATAATATGTAGAATGATTTCCTGGCTGAGCTCGGCTGTCGAGGCCGGACGTGTGACCGAGATCTTCGTTTCCTCGTCCTGCGTCAAAACGTCTTCACCCGATCGATCAGGGTCCAGCGGACTCGATTTGTCCCATGTGAGTGGCCTTGATTGGTTCGAGGCTCGAGGCCCACATCAGAGGGAAACCGGAACATACCCGTCCACTCTTTAGCTCCCCGCTAGGAGAATGTGTTTAAATTAGGATCCTATTCTTCAACGGTCTTCTGTGAAGCCCCGCAAGAGAGGGCTAAAGGCCAAAGGAAAACCAAGGTCCTTCGGAATTCACGGTCTCCTCAAAATGTGAAGAACTCAAAGGTCCAATATATTCATTGGAGAATCCTATGATTTGCAAGATCCTGATGAATAGAGATTTTCCTCGATCTTCTGGCAGCTAATGAAATCTGTCTCGAGGTGAACTCCTGAGCCAGCTCGAGGATCGCGTCGAACGCGATACCAAGTTGCATGCTCGACTAAGGGAAACGAAATTTCTCCGGAAGCTACCAAATGTTCGGCATAGGCCCTAGGTGGGGCTCAGAGTGACGGGGATGTTCTGGACTGCGAATTCGACTTGAGAACAGCGACAAAAGAAAGTCTAATCACTCTCCTAGTCCACAGAGGGGGAGCGGCATGGCTCCCTGACGGCTCAAGAATGTCGTTTCCCCTCGCTGCGTGGGCGCCGTATTGGCGTGGCGGGCACTTTGAGCGCGCCAGCGATCACGTGGTGATCTGTATTGACCACCTCGACGTCAGCGTTTTGCGACGGCGTGACGATCGGCGTTACGGATCCCGCGACTTCTCCGAAGATATTCTCGACGATTTCCGAATCGTACAAATGTCTGGTCCGTACCGGTACGGTGACCTACCGCCGTACGAACGGCATGGATGTCACCCGGGGTGAGCAGATTCCGATCAGAACCTCCAGAAGCGCTGCGAGGTTTCTCCAGATGACTCCGTCGCTCTCCACACCGCTATCACCAAAATGTAGCGTGACAACGAAGGTTCGCTCTAAAAATCGATGATTGATTGTGAACTAGCCCTAGCTCATACAGAAACAGATGGCGCTGCAGGCGCCGCTCCTAGATGAAGAAGTGGTCGAAGAGTTCTGGACCTCGCTTCGATAAAAATACCTGGGGGCTCGAGAGGTCCTTCAACTCCTGTCATAACATTGTGGCGCTGAAAGCTGAGGTTCCACCATTTTTTTCTCCTCATGTTCGTACCTGCATTCGAGAACTTTCTTTGTCTTTCACCAAATCATTCTGGAGATGCGCGCGCATATCTTCTTGGAGGAGGGCGTAGTGACGTTGGTCTAGCCGTTTCCGCAAGGCCCGACACCCGACGCTGACGATTCGAACCCCATGGTGAGAGGAAGTCGGTAACGATCGCTGACGGAACTACAGTTGCTTCCGTCTCGTGCTCTAAGGTTCCTCCCCTGGCGTAAACGTCTTCGTAAACAGAGGTACGCCTCCGGCGTAAGCGCCTCCCTTGGCACGGCGGCGGAGGCGTACCTGACGCCGGCGGCGGCGCTGCTTCCTCTTCTTCCAACAGCCAATCTTTGATCTTGCCGCCGCCCCGTCGCTATCGGCCAGGAAGTCAAACTCGCTTAGTTCTGGAAGTTGCACGACTAGGCGAGGGCCCGGCGCTGGTGAAGGATGGACACTCCGAGTGATATCGATGGTCGATAAACGCCTATCCTGGTAAGTACCCGACCACGCCCAGTGCACGCTACGGGAGCCTCGATGAGAATAGAAAAAATCGTTGATCCCCATCTACTTTCTATCTGATCAGGGAAAGTCTTCCGAGTGATTCTCCGAGCCTCGATCGTATGATGCGGTGATAAGTGATTGATCATATGAGACACGTTTATTAGTAGATGAGCCCTTCTTCAGGCTCTAATACAGGGGTCGGAACCCTCAGGGCCGCGACCCTGATTTGGCCGCGGATCATTTTTTGGTGGGCCGCCGTGCCGACCCCTTCGGAAACCTTTGGGCCGCGGCCCTGATTCGATGGGCCGCCTTGCCGATCCCTCTTCTAGCTTTTGGGCCGCGAGAAAAAAAAGGTTGCCGACGCCTGTTCTAATATGTTTGCCTCAACATATTTTGATGCCAAAGACGTCCTCAACTATGTTGCAAAAACCACTCCGAGAAGCGTGGCCGACCTTTATAATGACAGTTAAATTGAGGTTCAGGGGGTCTGGCCCGTGGGCGTATGCGATATCGAATGTCACACCATCCTCAACTCGCATGTGGAATCGTTCGAACGTCCAGTAGCCGGCCCCGCAGTTTTGGCCGCTGCGGGCCTGCTGCGGCCAGATGCAGCTCAAGACTGCTTGATTTGCTCGAGTGAGCGCTTCAGCATGGCTCTCTGCCCCCGATCGGGCGAGGGATCGCAAATGTTTTACAGACAAGGTTTAACGCCCCGGGTACTGTTATTCTTATTGCTTCCGAGGACGGATCCATAGAGCAAATGTACCCAGGAGGATCAAGGCCGAGTACCTGCGTTTCCGTAAGGAATATTTTTCCGGCAGCAGGGATCGAACCCACACCGCCTTCCGCGCGAGCGGCGTCGTTGCGGCATTTCACGAAGTGAAACGCTCGTTTGCACGAGTAGTGACAAACGCGCTGACCTTTCGACCACCCGTCGGTCTGATGGAGAAGGTGCGGAAGTCGAAGCTGACTTCATCCTTTGGTGTCCAAATTTAAAATCGCCCTCCGTCTCGACGCTTACACCATCGACACCATCCCGCGGAACGTCGGCAATGCGATGAGTCGCAGCTACCTTGCTGTATTCTTTTTTAAAGTAATGCAGCCAAACTTTCATGGTGCAGTCGGTACCGAAGGCCATGAGCTCGGCCCTGGCATGGAGCGGACCTTCTCCGAGGCTCAACGGGAGATGATCCTTTTCGCAATCGGCGAACTCCCCGACGCAGCATCGGATCTCTGTTTTCACAAATCACAAGTAACAAAATGGAGGTTCACTGTCAAGGTCCGTCGGAAGACGATTGGATTTCGGATCGTGTGCTCCCGATTCGAACACTCGTTGACTGACTGTATGTCGTTGCAGGTCTTTGAAGGTGTTGACGCAGACGTTCGATTCGGAATATGCCTTTTCAGAGAAGCGCATCATGGAGAACTTGCTCTTGAACATCGAAGCCTGGGGGTTCACGGATCGACAATTCGCGACAAGGCTCGCAAGATGGCTGATGCATTCGAGCGAGGAAGAAAATGAGCGGTCGAAATCAGTTGCGAGACTAGCCGACCGAAACTTTGAGATACTCTGTTTTCGAAGCTGGGGGCATGCATTCCGCTTCCCTATTACAGCGATTCATCATGAGCGAAGCTTCGTTCTGGGAAATGGAAGAGCTGATCATGAGCTCCCATGATCGCCGGAGATTCTCTTAGGAGATCCTTTGCGAGGAGACGAAGGAATGAGCATTCCTGCTCAACGGTACCTGATTTGAGCGTGTAGTGGAGAGCGGGTACTTGGGAGGCTATCTGAAGCGGATCTTCAAGGCTAGCACGTCTGTCCCTCATCGTGCAGGGGTAAGCTGAAAGGAAGCCGCGCCGCCAGCACGAGAGGCGAAGCTTTGAAACCAACTTTTTGAAACACCTGCTTACATTCTCACCATGAATGTGTACTCGGCGATCCTCGGGACATGAGACCGAACGGGAGGTTGGGGATGAGGTTCCGAACAGGAGAACGAAAGGCTGAGGACACCCTCATCCACCCTCGAGACGATCGGATACTGCCTCTTCTGGTTGAATGTCGCGCCGGCGGAGAGGAAGTCCGCAGAAAGCCGGCGAGTGGAGCAGCCTTGCCTCAATCCGGAGGAACTTGAAGTTCAGAAGGACATTGCGACAGGGCAGCGCTGAGAACATCCCAATAAAAACTTGATTCCGGTTCGGCCAAGGGCCAAACCGAAGTTCGCGTAGAACTACGGAGAATGCGTTCGTTGAGAATGAGTGGAACACCCAAATGGATGTGCAGGTGTCGAAGTTATACACGGTATGCTCCGAGAGAGAGCTGCGGACGCATCCATTTGAACGGCGTTTGTCGGCTAGTCTCGCCGGAGCACTCCGCCTGGTCGAGAAGTCATAGCCGATGACATAGGTCATGACTCATGATCCCGTCTCGCAATCTGAATCGTATGTGCGACAGATCACATCCAAATTAAAAAAATAGGAGAGCCGTATCCACGATGTGCTCGAGTATACCATAAGCCATTGAGGAATGAATGATCATCCCCGCGCGTGAAAGAAATCAAGCCCACGGAGTCTCGTTTCTCCAACTCTGAGATTGCTTCTGACACGGCGGAGGCTGATGGGATTGACGAAGAGCTCCTCGGATTCCTGTAAAATGAACAGGAGCCGCCATCGGCCGCCCCCGCCGGCGATTGTGTCCACTACTTTCCACTGGGAGTCGAAGTTCCCGTCTCGGGAATGAACGACATCAAGAATTTCGTCATCAAGAAAAACCAAGTCGGTTACGAGAATCCGCACTGTCATTATGTTGGACTGAAGGAATCTCCCTGGGTTCCTTCACCATCCATTCCTGTCAGCGCCGCTTCGGAGAGGAGCGGCCGCCGCTGTGGCGCACTGATTCCTGATTCCAATCGGTGCGGCTGTCAGAGCCGCGGCGGCGAACGCAGTGCGCAACACGACGAGCGCGGCTACGGGTCAAATAGATCCGCCTTAGAGCCTATATCTTTCCGCTTGCATAGAACTTGTGACACAGTTGAGAGCAATGTTCTTGCTGTGCAGCATTCAAGTTTGGAATCCATGACGAATTTCGTCTACAGGCAAACACTGAGCGCTCCACATCGTGGGGGGAGATGTGGAACTTCTTTGGACTGAACCGCAGAAACAGAGATTGAGGTTTCGGAAAACTGCATAATTCCACAACAGAAGGGCTCGACAGAAGGGCGCAATGACGTAGTTCTACGTCAAAACATAGATAGATGTGGTCGGCTGATCGTGAGACTATTGGCTGGGAATGATTGATCCTGGAAATGAAGACATGTCGACTGATGCATAGAGAGTTCAGTCTTCATGCGGACGGACCGCTATCGAGAGCTTCGACTGTGATCGAATGTAGTGTGTTTTTAATTGGATTGCTGCCGTCGCTGCTCCATCGGGTGCGCTTCCAATCTCGCCAATCATCCTCAGGAGAGCCCCTGCCCGAAACCTTTCGTCACGCCGGATTTGGGTTAAATATAGGAGATCCAAATCCTGGATTTCACATCCCCTCTAGATATAACAATAATCAACCCTGGATTCGTCTACTCGAATCAGAATCTTCGACTTCAGGTATGAGTTGATCCTCAATGCGGCTTGGTCAGCAACCTGCGGAGAGAAAAAAACATTGAGAGGCGACTCTTCCGAAGCGGCAAATTCGCTTCCTTTTACGTGCGTATATTTCATCGTCATCAATCACGCATGAAGTGTACGGGAAAGTTTATTGATGACCGAGTCGAATGTCTAGCAGAATATCTAGTCTTTATATTGATATTGCTGAGCATTGGAGGAGACAGACCTCCGAGTCCCCCGAGGATTGATGGAGCTCGTCGATGTCACTCGAGCGATGATTATCCGCGAAGGCTTCCTCCTCTTGGCCTTAAATTCGAGAGTGAAAACACAATGCGTGGCGCATGACCTGTTTTGTCAACGGTATGTGATCGATGCGATGTGACATGTTCCACTGACTCCTCAAAATGGAAATCTTCGCCAAGTTGACTCAGCTCGATTAAAAAGACTCCTAAGTCTTCCCAATCTACCTCGTCTTGATGGTTATCATTCCTCACGCTTCCGGGCAAGATATGATTTCGAAAACTGTACGATTGGCTTCTAAATACCACGCGCATGCGATCGACTACTTGTGTCGACGCGAGCGTCCATAGAGAAGCGAAGGTCCGCCGTGTAGTCGTCCCCCTCAGACTCGGCGAAGAAAGCTGTCCGAGCTCCCATATTGTAGTCGAAGGTGAGAGGTGAGCTTCTTTATTCCCCATGTCGGTCCATAACCCTCTCTCAAGTCTCCTCGAAAACGCCACAAGCAGTTCAGTGTGATCGACGGAGGATCTGAAATACGTGTGTCGAGGCGAGAAACGGAAAACGTGTGATCCTTCATTGCTTCTTGTGCCGAAATCGCGCGGTTTCCGCTTCTCGCCTCGACTCAGGCATTACGCATCGTAGATTCCACACGAGTATACACATATACGTATATCTGTGCCCCACTCTCGCTACCAGGTCACTAAAAGCATCGAAGGCAACGTTTGCATCATGAGAACTCCGGATCCCAGACCACCCCCAGTTTATCTCAGAGTTTTTCAATGGACTTCCAGCCATGATCGCGGCCGAGTGAGCGCTGATGTGGGCCCTTCGTCAGATACGACTCCCACCCATCGATTCCTCCCGAGCAGCCTCCCTTCATACGACGTACGGTCTGGCACATTTTGGGGCGGACGAAGGTCCTCCAGGATTTCATCATTCCAAGCCCGTGCGTCCGGAAGCGGAATTTGGTCTGGGAATTAATTACCCAGACGCTGATCGTCGACCGCGTCGGACTCCTCGAGGAGGTCATTCGATGCGGAACGCAGACCGCGATATTCATTAGCGTGACGCATCTTCGCAGTGATTACACTCGAGTCGGAGGAAGAGGTCGAATCCTCGATGAATGTCTCAAACGTTCGGAGTTCTCTTCTCACGGGCGAATCTGAGACTTAGCGAGTAGTTCCCTTCTCGGAACGAGCTCGTAAAGCACATAGAAGTCTCGCTCTGCTCTAATCGTGAGTTTTGTTTCCGTCCTACGGAGTCGAAGGGAATACTGACAACAATATTGATAGGAATCACCTTATCATGCTTTATTCTCGTCACCCACTTCGAACATGCCTCGAACAAAATCTCTCGAGACTCACGAGAGATTGGCGTCTATGAGCCGCCCTTAGAAGCCTGAGATCGGTGGAGTTATGGGCCTGTACGGCCCATCGTCGTCGTCATCATCATCATCGATGACAATTATTTCTCCAGCTGCCGAAACCGGGACCTCGGACTCATCATCCTGCGTCAGATCGATGACGCAGGGTTCCGGAACCTCGATCTGAGCTGGTCCCGGCTGTGCTCCGTTTTCCTCCTGCGTGAGGTCGATGAGGATCTTTCCTCGCTTCGCTGGCCGGTCGTCGTGTACCTCATCGGCCGAGCGCTTCCTCTCGGGGAGGTCTTCTACTTCCAAAGTACCGAAGTCCGCTACGTCCAACGGCGGGAGGAGGTTCCACTCCTGTGGGTTCGGGAGCTGCATGTCAGCTAGGAATTTGAGCTCCCAGAGCCCATCAAAGGCCTCCTGCGGCGGGGACTCCTCCTCATCTTCTCCCAGAGAGTCCAGGTACTCCACATACTTATCGATAGCGTCTGGCTCGGAGGGCAGATCGCGATGAGGATTTGGGTGACGCATGTTCGCAAGAAGAGCTGGACTCCGAGACGTTGATGAATCTCCGATGAATGACTCAAACGCTCGGAGTTCGCTTTATATGGGTGACTCCGGGGCGAGTTGCAGAACCCTCTCTCGGAAGAACGCCCGTAATGCATTCCGAAGTCCTGCATAGCGTTTCGCCCTTTCTCTTCGCCCCCGGTAATCTCCATTCTTCAATTGATAGGCTTCACCCCGGAACCCCCGCTCCTTTGGGGTCCACGCGGCTATAGACAGAGATTCCGAAATCACGAAAGACATCGGGGGTGCCGATCCTCGCCGACCTGATGCTCGGCCTTCCGAGACTCTCGGACGGCATGCAGCATTAGTAACTCTCGGACTGTTGAAGCCATGCTGAGTTTTGGACATAGAAATCACTGAGCGATGTCATCTGAGAATTGGGATGGGTAGAATTGATGAGGTCGATTGCCCCTTGAGACTCAGGCCACGAGGGGATCGTAATCGTTGGAGTATCCATAGAGTCCACGGATGGAAATTGGGGCGCTCGGAGCGGAGGATTCCACTCAGAGGGCGTCGGAGGGAGAGAATTCCAGTGTGGGCGGCAGCATACATGAACAGATCCGACAAAGGCTTACGACTCAGGAAACACCTTTGGAGCGGGACGATTCATATGCGATTCATAGTTGGGATAATGGAGCCGGGTTGAGTGGAGAGAGGACTTGGAATTTAAGTTTCCGTGAGGTAAAGGAAGCAAGGTCGTTAAGACTGAGGAGAGGTAAGGATGGAGGCTTCTGATGCTGCGAAAATGGATGGAAGGGTTGCAATATGGGGTTGGGGGGTATGAGAAGCCGCAGAGAACTAAGTATTTGTTCCATGAAGGATGCCGACCCAAGTGAGTTTTCCCCGCACGAGGAGGATCAGACGCGCTTGCTAACCATGTTCAAGACCTTCGCGCAGAGCATCCCATCTAACGTAAGAGCGTAAGGCCTAGAATCGAGATTTTCAAGATTTTTTCATCGCGTCCTCGATGGGGATGGGCGAAGTGAGGGAAATGAGGTCTTCTCCCGATCACTTTCAATGCGTTGCCTGACACGTCCGAGCTTCCACTTCTCTCCACTCACCTCGGGATTCCGAGACAAACGCTTGCATTGGACGTTTCTCATCGAGGCACATCATGTCCCAAATTCAGATATCCGCAGACTGGAAGGGGAAAATGTGTGGGATCATCGCAGGCTGCCATTCGAGAACTCTGCCCTCGGATGCTTTCTCTCGAAAACCTCGAAGGCAGAGCTCAACAGAGCGAGTTCCATTCCTCGAGGGAGGTAACGAATGCGATTCTGATCCGGGTCGGGAGGTCCGGAATTTCATTGAAATATTTTTCGAGTGTAGAGATCGACTCCACAGTGAAATGGCACTGTCGGGTGTGAATTTGGAGATTCGACCTTAGGGAAACCTGTCCTGCTGTACAAGCCCGATCCGTATGCGAGAATCAATTGCCTATGGCCTCGGATTGGTGCTGGAGTGTGTACCGAGGGGAATTCTTCGTGAGATTAGGTAGTTCGCTGATACTGCTTACCGCTAGACTGTCCTGAGGATTTTTTCCCCCAGAAAGCTCTAAGATAATTGTGAACCGTCTCATCACCGTAGCCCCGAGGCGCGGTGTGAGAATGTACAGCCGCGGAGCGTCTGCTCGACGGCGTCTCGGATCGAGTGGCTCATTTGACGGAATCCCATCATGGAACCTGGGGTAGCTACGTGGTTCCACCGGGGGAAGAATATAGGGGTGGGAATCACGACATACGATGTCATCGCAAAGATGAGAGTTCCTTCCGGACTCGTCGGGATCAAATGGTTTTAATCTTTCGTATACTGACGATTATGTTCTATGTTGAGCATTATTTATTTTCATCAGAAACTTCGATTAGGCATGTTCACAGAACCAAGTCTAGGAGGGCTAGCTAGGCAAACCCTACACCGGAAACTGAAATTCAATATCGGAGAAACTACCAGCCAGGAGGACCGCTCGTGAACATCATCATTGTCAATAATGGGGACCTCCTTGCCACACCGGCTGTCCGGGCCGGACCTGCGTTTAGGATTCCCAACTCATCGTCCGACGTCAGATCAATGATGCGGATTGCAGGAACCGGGGCGGAAGCTGTTCTCGATTACCCTGTTCCGTCGTGCTCCTGCGAGAGGTAATCGAAGATCTTCCCTTGCCCCGCTGGCCCTTCTTCGGACACGACCTCGAGCCATCGCTTCCTCCTGAAGTCTCCCTTCATACCATGTATGGTCTGGCACGTTTTGGGCCGAGGGAGGTCCTTTGGGATCGCACCGTTCCAAGCCTGAGTGTCCGGGAGCGGAATTTGGGCTGGAAATTCATCACCCAGACGCTAATCGTCGGCCTTCTGAGGCGAAGAGTTCTCCATCGTTATCTTCCATCGGGTATTCCATGGACTCCTCGAGGAGTTCATCCGACGCGGAGAGCAGACCACGATATGAATTCGCGTGAGGCATCTTCGCAATGATCGAAGTCGAGTCGGAGGAAGAGGTCGAATCCTCGATGAATGTCTCAAACGTTCGGAGATCTCTTCTCACGGGCGAATCTGAGACTTAGCGAGTAGTTTCCTTGTGGAAACGAGCTCGTAAAGCACATAGGAATCCCGCTCTGCTCTAATGGTGAGTTTTGTTCCCGTCCTTCAGAGTTGAAGGGAATACTGACAACAATATTGATAGGAATCACCTTATCATGCTTTATTCTCATCACTCATCACCCACTTCAAACATGCCTCGAGCAAAATCTCTCGAGACTCACGCGTATCCTTTGCGTCCATGAGCCGCCCTTAGAAGCCTGAGATCGGTGAAGTTATGGGCCTGTACGGCCCATCGTCGTCGTCATAATCATCATCATCGATGACAATTATTTCTCCAGCTGCCGAAACCGGGACCTCGGACTCATTATCCTGCGTCAGATCGATCACGCAGGGTTCCGGAACCTTGATCTGGGCTGGTCCCGGCTGAGCTCCGTTCTCCTCCTGCTCGAGGTCGATGAGGATCCTCCCTCGCTCCGCTGGCCGGTCGTCGTGCACCTCATCGGCCAAGCGGCGTTCTGACGGTGGCAGCCGGCGTTTTTTCTGTACGGCTCTTTGAAGCAACGAAATGTCAATCAATCGTATGAGAGGGCTCGCTGATAGCTTCTCAGAAGCTGTCTGAGCTGATAGACTTCAAGAAATTAACCCGAGGAGCTCCCTCGAAAATATGTCCAAACATATAAGCGAAGATCGGCCCCACGGGGCGTGTTCCCCTACTCGTTCAGCGATCGAGTCATCTGCCTTTTGCACGATACATATTTTCGAGTCCAAAATCCGAGAAGCATTGCGAGCAGAAGTGGCATTCAATCCCGGATTGAAGTGATTTCCTGAGCGGCTTTCCCGAATATCTCGCTCTTCTGCTCCCCAGACGATGAATCAGGACCGCTCGGCCAAAGATCGAAGTCCATTCTTGATTTTTCGGGAATAATCTGTGATGCGGAATACTCTCTGTACTTCCGCGCGTTGAGCGTTTCGCCCGGTTAACACCCGCGTAGCACCATGCAAAAGCTAAGAGAGAAGCCCTCGACTGCGGCTGAATCAACTTTCCAGGTGATGATATTCTTCGGCTCCGGTATGGAGAGCGCTTCGTCATCCCCGTGCAGAAGTCATTGAAAATCTTGGATGGGAACTTACGGCGCCGGCGCCACGAGAGGAAAAATCAACGGTGGTTTGTCTGAAGCGAAAGAAAGTTCGCGTCGAATGCTTCATGGTGCAGTCATATCGCCTCGCGTTCCCTGATGGAGGGGAGATGAATATCTGGCGACCGACCGAATCAGAAATCATTATATTGAAATTATTGATGTGATTCACTATTTTCCGAGACCATTCCGGCACCATTTAAACGGTACCGAAGATGCGCAGACCGCGTGCGCGATTCCTCAGAAAAAAATGGTGCTCCCTACCGACCACCGTCCTCCGAAGCTCTCCCGGACAAGGTTCTGAGCCGTGCACGTCGATACAAGTCGCGGGTCACGGCCGAAGGGCATGTACGGTTTCGTGTTTCGAGCTGTATCATATTGCACAAATTCCACGGGTGAGCGTGTTTTGTGTACATAGCGATGACATGGGCTATTGACTCATAATTCATCAGACGAATGTTTGCTGAGCTCCTTCTCATTCATTGCGCCGCTTCATGTTGTGCGAAGCTGGTGGACGAGAGGGAGAGATTCGACCCTTCGCCCTCTGTATATGTCGCTTTTCCCGCAAGAACGTATCACATTCCATGGAATCACACGGACTGTGAGGGTGGCCATAACTTCCCACGGGGCGATCAGCGAAATCAGGAGAAAGCTTTTCTCAGTTTCGAAACCATATTCATAGGGTGAGCGGAGTATTCATCCATATTCCTCGGGGCTCATTCATGTTCTTCGTTTCATGGAACTCTATAAGGCGATTATGACGGTTGAGATGATCAACTTCATACGCGTGCACGCTCGAACGCATGAAAGCTCGCGGGCCGGGCTGCATTTGTGATGTCCGGGAAATGTCTCCCGGAATCCCGATCCAGACTCTGCGGTATGCGAGGATCATTTCTATGATGCAGCGGCCAGACTCATTGAGTATTTTGGCATCTTATCGACGCAACCGGTTGCTCTCCGCGAATTTCTACGTCGTTTCGTAGGTACTTGTCTGTCATCTTCGAGATATTTGGCTCATGATTGAGACGATGAAGCTGCGGAATACGGACCAAGGAACTGTAAATCTGAATCGGATAGCTGGGGTGAAGACTTCTGAAGTGAGCATCTGCTCCGATGACTCATGGCTGCACAGTATGGTAGTCTCCACGTCGAGAATGAAAGATCATAAAGAAATCCTGGCAACAGATAGGGAATGCACGGAGCAAAAGTACGTGCGTCGAAGTTCGATGCACCTCTCACGCTTGAACTCCAAACTCGAAGATTCCGCAGTGAAAGGCACTTTTTAAGATGAAAAGTCAAAGCAACATCTGCTGATGATTTCATTTTTCCATTCACTAAACATTAACTGTGATGTATTCCTCGTTTATGATTCCGTTATATCCCATGAAAGGTCATCTGAGATAAGGCGCCGCGACGGAAACTCAGTGATGTGATCTGCGTAAATTGGTTTGCGACTCTTCCCCGAGCGATTATCAATATTCCCGGACAACACCGCTTTTGCTGAGCAAGTTACTGGCTCAAAACATAGAAGTCTCA
The DNA here is from genome assembly GCF_000255335.2 of Galendromus occidentalis. Taxonomy (NCBI): domain Eukaryota; kingdom Metazoa; phylum Arthropoda; class Arachnida; order Mesostigmata; family Phytoseiidae; genus Galendromus; species Galendromus occidentalis. The sequence goes on along the minus strand of NW_003805196.1, from coordinate 5,345 downwards.
AGCTGTTTTATAGAAGCTCTCGCTAGAAGAGAAATCTTGGTCGACTTTTGTGCAAAGGGGTAAGATTGTGATAAAGTGTAGATTCGATGGCTCTCAGCAATCTTAGATGACGACAAGGAATCGGGGAGCAAGGGGGCGGCAGGGTCCGAGCGTTGGGACAGCCGGGTCTTCCTGGCTGAGATGTTGACCGAAGAATTCTATTCGTCAAAAGTAATTTCCAGGAAGGCTTGCAGAAGCTGATCAGCTTCCCGTCGGATCTTGCTGATCCTGCCGATGTTATTCGTGTACCACGGACGAGCTGGTCGGACGTCTCTCTCGGCGTCTCCTGCCGGGATTACCCATACGAGATGCCATGCGAGAAGCTAGCCATGCGAGAACAGAAACGAGGAACAAAACGCCTGCCAACACTGGCATCTTCATCTCGGGCTGAATGTGCTCCGTCAACAATTTGTGGGACCGCGTCTGCAATAGGAAAACCAAGTCAGTCGTATAGGCTTTGAATGTACGCTCGAACGTCTAAACATATACATGGACCCGTTCGTAGGTAAGTATCAACCTCAAATCTCAGAGCGCTGCTTTGCAAAACCCCATTTGAACATCGGCCAACCTCCATATTCGGAGACATTTCTACGAAAGGCGCGCACTAATGACAGGTTCCGAGGCCATAAGGCTCTCATCGTTCGATGTGGGTTCTGCTCCGACGGGGCTGCTGCGACCGCCGCCGCAGCCACCGCGGTCCATTCCTCAATAGGACTCACCTTCACGTTCACGTCGAGTCCATGATCCACAATGTTCTCGAGGCTGTCAGCCAAGCATCCAGCGACAACAACGGAAAATCCGATTGTGACTCTGACGACCATGATTGTTAGGTACAAGAACATCCGTAGCAGGGCGAAGTTCGAATGGCGCCCCGAGCGACGGCATTCCTCCGCGGCGAGTTTTCCTCTATGAGGGCAAAAAAAAGAATAAGAATACATTATAGATCTCAACCAGCGGATTTTCTCAAAGGCAACATCGCATACAGCGGCGCGGGGGCGGCGGAATAAACGACAAGCCATCTTCAGCCCGCGATTTTCTTTGTCGGGAAGGCGGAATACTAAATGAAAGAAAGGTGTAAGACGCTTCCGTTTAGCTTTTCCGGAAAGGCGCACCGGTGAACGCTGTTGCCAAAAACTTCATTTTGGAGGGTGCGAGCGATCGATTTGTCAATGAGGCTCCGTGATGCCTGGAGGTTGTTCAATCCTGCCGGCTGGTTATCGGAGTGTCCTGGCACGTAGATCGGAGTCAGCCATAGCTCTGCAACGTTTCAAGCTCTGATTAAATAATCGAAAAGCGGCGCCACGCCGCTTGCGCGGAGGCTTGCTGACGAGGAGGGGGAGATAGAGGAGCGAAGGGGGAGCTTTCTAGCCGAAAGTGCATTCAACGGCTCACCTTGACGTGCAATTTCGGGCCTTCCAGCGAGCTCTCTAGAGTTCTGCTGGGTCACTTTGACGAGGTCGTCTACGCCGCTCACCGTGTCGCACTTCGTCATGAAGAGCGTCAACTGCAAGAGTGGAAATTTCGTCATTGATGCGAGCGACAGAGAGTCTTCTTCTAATTAATATTAGATTCTTTCGAGAGCTTGCTCTCTCTCCGTCTCTTGAGGAATATCCAGAGAGTAAATCGAGTCGGAGAGCTCAGCAAAGAGTCCTCGAGGCAAAGGCACTTCCGAAACTTGTCTCTCCCTTTTCGCTCCTTATTCTGTACCGTTCCCACAAGACCAAGTCGAGAGATTATCCGTTTTCCTCAGAGAAAACGCCAGCTGCATAAGCACTCCGTAATCTAGAAAATAAGTCGACATGTGTCAAGTCTTCCGCGAGTTTTTAGAGCGGAACTATTTCAGCTCGCTTCCTGGCAAAGCATTTTTCGAGTGCACGTCCTCGAACATCTTGACGATTCTCATCCGGATGGAAAATAAACGAACAGCCGAATTCGGTTCTCGACTTCCCCTAATGACTCCAACAGGAGGTTCCGAGTCCTTAATCAAGTCCCCATCGCGATGATAAGACTACCGACGTCTCTAGCGAAACCACGGGGCAGCTCACAGATGCGAATCGATCCATTCGGAAAAAAACAGGAACGCGACGCCGGAACTCACCGTGCTTATTGCCCTCGACACTTAGAGCACACCCACGGTAGGACGCTCACGATAATCGAGAATACAATCACGAATCCAGCCAGAAGATCCAAAGTTCTTTTGAGCTCCGAATGCTTTTTGTACTCTTTGCTGAAAATGAGTACGCAGCCTACGAATGTCGAAAGGCCGATTATAAGACAACCCAGCCCTGCTTGGAAGAAGGAGTCAAGGCCCCGGAATCGCCTCCAAATGGCGCAGGTAAAGTCTGCAACAGCGTTATCACGGAGGCAATCTACGCAGCGGGCTGCAGCTTCTTCGATTGGCATTATGGATTCTACTAATGTATACCCGCTTGGTGGAAGAAGCATATATGTCGTGATTATGAGAGGAAGGTCTTTAAGAAACACAATGAATATAATGGACCAGTCCCGAATCGACGTATCTGTCGTTTCCTAACGCCTCGGAACGGACTCAGGATACTTGGAGGGATCTCGAGGAAGGGATCATAAGTCCCCGAGAACTGATCGGGAGATTGAAGTTCCGGTTTGGAGGGGGCGAGTGGAAGCAGTCGAGAGTCGAGACTCGAGACCTCTCGCAGTGAAAATATTGATCGATTGTTGCCATTGATGGCAAACAAGCTCTGAAGTCACTGAATACATGATCTCGAATCTTACAGTGCCGGACCTCCTCGGGCTTTTGACTGGCGATTGAAGAGGGAGTCCCGGAGGAGAAGAGCAGGCTCGACAAGAAGGCGATTGTCACGAACGGACTCCTCGGGAGTTCCGTTGCGACCATAACACCACGGCACATACAACACAAACAATCACCATTCGCCGAGGCTAGAGTAATTACATAATCATATAGCAGAGCTCGGCTCATTAGCGGCTGGAATTTATTGCTATTGTGATCAATGTTGTAAAGTATATTCGTACCGTGCGCGTCGGGTGCGCTTGTGTGGCGCCCTCGCTCTCAAGATAAACAATAAGATAACAACAAGTTGTGCCGATTAGGAACTTCGTCTCGTCATGATCATGATTCCCCTCTGAATACAAACCCAAATAATTCACATGGTGCCGTGGCCAAAATCCGTATCTGACCGAGTGCAACGACAACAAGGTACGATCCGAGGTACGATCCGAACCTCAATCAACGCTCGAAGTAACCAGAGGCCGGAAAATCATGGCGACCCCCGAAGATTCCGAGCCTTCCAGAGAAAATATCGACGTGAGAAAGGAGCTGAGGACGCTTAGACAGCGACGGACGATCCGACGAAACAGAATCAAGACTGAGATCGCCGGTATTGAAGGTCTGAGCGCCGGAAATCCGAAGTTCCGCGACGATCAGAGTCCCGACGTTCTCTTGGAGGTGATGACACAGCATCTCTCACGCGTACGCGAGTTCACCGAGCAGGTTTGTGGGCTGCTTAATGATGAAGATCTGGAGAGAGAGATCACCGAGTCCGAGGCGTTCGAGGCGGAGATTGATGCCGTTATCGCGATGATTTCGGCTGTGGCAAAACGGAGCGCGAATTCATCGGCGAGCGCCGAACAGACATTCTATGGAACACCGCAAGGCGTGCGGCATGTCCGCTTTCGGCCAGCCTTCGAGTCCACAATGATTCCGCCGTCGACCAACAGGCAGACACCCGGGACTCCGATTTCAAACGACAGTTCGAGCTCGACGAGCGTTCACCGAACCGCCGAAGAGAACATCGTCTCAAGACATCCCGTCGAGAGGGCCGTACCGGCGCCTTCGAATAGTGCATTCGCGCCGACACCTGGCACGATTGCGCGGCTTCCACGCGAGCTGGATATATCGCCTGAAGTGTTTTCCGGCGTAGAGACTCAAATTACGCTCATTCATCACGCAGTTCAGGTGCTTCGTGGGCAAGAGACCCGACGCCGCTCCGATCGAAAAATTGATGATACTTCGTAAATACCTCCGAGACGAACCGAAAGATATCGTCCAAGCCTTGGAGTTAACCGACGCTAATTACGAAGTTGCCATGACCCTTCTCGAGAACAACTATTCCCGGGTTGACACCGAGACTCAAAGGCTACTCGCCGAATTACGAAACCTACCGAAGATCGCGAAAGCGTACGACTTCGCGTGTCTGCGAAAGTTCTTGACGTTTATTCAAGGACACACAGCCATCCTCACAGCGAATGGTATTCCGCTCATCTCATACGCTCTGACGTTGAAATCATCGATGGAATCGGCTATGCCCCCCGAATGCGACAAGATTTCAAAGATGAACAGCGTATGGAAGAGAAGTTCACGCGCTCGTCCGAAACAATGCCAGAGGGAAGTCCCGATGCGATAGTCGACAAAACCGTCCTCGAAGTTGAGAATGGATGAGATTCCTTCGTCGGCGAGTACAGGATCTGGAGGATAACAAATACCTTGATGCGATCACAAGTCCGTCCGAGCACAAGAAATTCGACAGTCAAAGGAAGCCGATGACGGAACGTCGCCTCGACGCAACAGTAGCGGGAGTTTTGGACAAATCCCAACGAAGCCGCTTCAAGATACGTCCATGCTTATTTTGTAAAACAGAAGAGCACAATTCCTCTCACTGTCAAGCTGAGCTTTCGCTCGAGAAACGAAGAGAAATTCTGCGAGACCAGAAACGATGCCCCAGTTGCTTCATGTCAGCTCATCAAAGTCTGAAGGATTGCCGCGGCCCGAGATTCCCGTGCGCCAAATGCAACTCGAACCAGCATTATGCACCGATGCACCCAAAACCGACACCGGCAGCAAGCGCAGGGATCGGGGAAGTGTCCGCCGGTCTCGACTCGACGAGCAACGCGCTTCTGTGGACATCATCCGCCTACGTAGTAAATGGGGGACTCAAAATACCCATTCGAATCTTCATCGACGGAGGTAGCTCCATCACAGTAATGCTCCCGTCTCTACGAAGGATGCTCCGGTCTTCAACGTTCGCCTCACGGGACCGTTCGATAGGAAGGTGATTGAGATCCTTGCGCTCGAGCATGAATTCGAGATATATCCTCCGAACGATCGGCCACCACGCGTCGCAGAGGCCATACGCCGATTCGACGAGTCTCGACCAGTTGCTGACCGAACACTTGTCGATGGATGGACAGAGTCGCCCCCGGCGATCCTTGTTGGAATGGACCAAATGCACAAAATTGTGAATTGCTTCCAACTGCCCGTAGTTGTCGTCGACAATATAGTAGCGCAGCCCAGTCGATTCGGATGGCTCATC
>NW_003805195.1:0-5944 GCF_000255335.2 Galendromus occidentalis | reverse complement strand
ATGCATAGCTTTGATGAACTTTGGTATTTCTAGTGCTGAAACAATAGAATAGAGCTAACTGGACGCCTAGAATCCAGACGATAACTCGTCGCATAATCATTGATTAGGTTTCAAACCACTGCGACTCATGGCTCTCTCAGCACTCCCAAACAAAGCAACAGCAACAGAGGCGTCGGCGTTGAAAAAGCAAACTCAGACGGTCGGACTCTAAGTCATTGAACCACAGAGTATCGACTGATGCATGAGAACTAAAACAACGCCTCTCGAACCCCTTCTTGTTCTCTACCACCGTAGAGCAACAACACCGGGGAATGTCTCTTGAAACCATGGCTCGGATCAGAAAGATCCAAGCGACCTAATCCATTTGTATAAACACTCTGTAGGGAAGCGGGGAGTTGAAAGGCCACAGAAAAAAACTCTTATGAGCCGAAAGCCTGCGATACAAGGCTGCTTTTCATTGGCTCATCCGCGCTTTCCACTTTTCATCAAGAACGTCTATCGAAATTGAAAGTGAGTCACTTGAAATCTGGCAGTGAAAACGTCAAGATGACCAAACACTTCCCATACATGCAAAATGAACAGGGACGGTTTCTAAGCCGCTTTCCCGAAGTGTACTTCGATGACACGAGTACAACCTCACACCGAAATAGACGACATAGATGATCCACGGCTTCCGTGTGTGTGTCTTCTGTGTCATTGCCCAGAGGACAGCAAGCTTCATCTCCCAAAGATGATGGAGCTCAACTTGTTCGGTGGACCAAGGTGGGACATCATCACTGAACAACTCATCGAACAGGAAGATTTGTCCCTCAGGTACCCGATCTTCCATGAACGGGTCCTCCGTGTGTTTCGAAAACAAATGCGGGACACACTGTTCACGTGGGATGAAGACTGTGGGCTATATGCCTTCACAGTGGCATTCACTACCGAAGTGTATGCCGAATCCAAATGCGTGGTCACCGCATCTATCGTGACACAGGTCTGGGAAGACCTTGCAGGTCCATTCTACAGGAGCAGATGGACAGGGATCGCGAGAGGATGGCTCCGAACAAAGTTGTCGGAGCACGTAAAGAACATCGTGACCTTCCGATATAGGGAGGAAATCCTCAGTGAGTTGAGAGACGGGGAAACTCTCGGATACTTGTTCGAGAGAATAACGAAGAGTGTTCCTCTCTCAAAATTCGCCATCCCTGGAACCAGGTGGACATAATCGACAAAATTGTCCTATATTCTCTAAATTCAAATAAATTGTTAGAAAGAGTAATTTGGTATTTATTCCATACCAAGGTATTGCCCTAGATTGATTGACTATGAGAGTTAAGAATCACTAGGTAATCATCCTTAGATTGTTCCATCTAAGGGAGGATGTTGAAATACAGAATACTAATGGCATGCCGTCTTCTGTAGAGTAGCTGTAACATTCTCAGCATGATTACTAAAAGCGTCTAGACAGACTTCTGGACCAGACAACCCTGATCTGAAGGACGTATGTCTTCAGATCAGTACATACAAGTGATGCTCTCCACTAGGGTATAAATACAAGTAATAAAGACTCGCAGAGCGAGGAGTCACTGATTCACACCGAATCTCTGTTTCTTTATTGTGCCGTGATCTTCCAGCCTCACAGCATACTTCCAGATCCAGTGTCTACCGACTGACCCTACAGTGGGTTATATCCAACAAACCTTCGACGTATTCTCATAATTCACAAGTGAAGAAGTGCGCCTCCACCGCAAATTTCCAATCCATATGGTTCACAACTCCTCAGGGTGACATCGCGGGAGGTTCCTCTTCCTCATCCTCAATACTGGCTCGACGGCGTTTTCGTGAGAATTCAGAGGCTCCTAGTTCAAGTAAAGCATTCTTCTCCTGTCCATTGGAGTTCACCGTCGTTTCTCTTTGTTTCTCAGAGAGTTTTTTCTTAGTCCTCCTCGTTACTGGGCCCATAACCTATGAGTTTTAGGAGGTACTAGTTACGAAGGACACGTCGATCTATCTGCCATACATCGATGATTGTCTTTATTCCAAGCGCCCCTTTATATAGTCCCCCAGAAAACGATGCTCGCGGCGCTGGCGGCTGGCGATCATGCGCGGAACCGAATCCTCTCTAACAATCCCGATAGAGCGGAGAATCCAGGCAATCAACAAGCTCCAAACGAAGCCCCAGACCAAACTGATCTCCATGTCCCACTCGCTCCACAGGATCTTCAAGCTCACCAGTCACCAGGATCACTCAGGCTCTTCACTCGCCACACTCAGGTTGGAAACGATCACCAAATTGCAAAAGGAAGATCCGACGCTCCAAACTACTTGGGAGAAACGCGGTAGATCTCCATCGTTTGAACTCATCGGGGATCTGCTGTATAAGAGGAACTTCGCACGCGGGGGAGTAAGCCACCTACTGATTCTGCCAAAAGAACTCAAAAAAGGAAGCGCTCGCCGCAGCTCACTCAAATCTCGAAGGGGGACACCGTGGGGTAGCGAAGACCTGGGAAAATTGCGCAAAAGTTCTACTGGCCCCGCGCATTCGCCGACGCAGATAGCTTTGTCAAAACATGTCGGGAATGCCAACGGCGGAAAACTGATCCTAACATATTCGGCCTGCTACAGCACATCGACACACCACACGAAATTTTCCATACCGTGGGAATTGACCTCCTGAGCTTCAACGCAACCGACCAGGGGAACCGAGTCATCGTGACAGCTGTTTGTCATTTGTCAAAGTTTCTAATTACTAAGGCACTGCCAAACGGGTCGGAGAGCCAAGTCGCTCGCTTCTTGGTGTAGGACATCATCCTAAGGTACGGAGCACCAAGAGTTCTTATCAGTGACAGGGGCACCGTCTCCATGTCCAAACTAGTCGAAGCAATCAACAAAATCTTCAACACGCAGCGTCGAAAGACCACCCCCTACCACCCACAGACTAGTGGCCTCACGGAGCGATCGCACAGAACCATGGCCGATATGCTCCGCAAGTTCATCAACAACAGCGCGAGCGACTGGGACGAGATCTCGCCATCCGCTACCCACGCTTACAATACGGCACCGTAGAAACCAACGAAGTTCTCTCCGTTCTTCCTAGTTCACTGAACGGAGGCTAGAACAGCGTTTGACGTAAACCTTCCCTCCTCACCGAAGACCTGCGCTTTTTCTGTGACAACGTACGTGAAACAACTCAGATCGAAACTCGAAGAAGCACGACAACTAGCTCACGATCTCGCAGACAAAGAGAAACAAAGCAATAAGATCCGCTACGATGATAACCGACAGGAAAACCCGTGGAAAATAGGAGACCTCGTACTGTTAAAACAACTGAAACGCAAAGTCGGCCAATCAGATAAACTTCAGAGCCCCTACTTCGGCTCCAAAATCACATCCCAGGAAGGCCCGGAAACTTTCGAAATAACACCAGAACCAAGCGCTACCTTGCGTGGACCTAGAACGAAGCCGCATCTTGTCCACGCGGCCAGACTCAAGAGGTTCAGAGCACCTGACGGATCAGACAGTCGATCGCCGCCGCCCCGGGCTGGACGACAGACTCCACAGCTTACTAGTAGCCACAGCTGAACCGGGTCGGCTCAGTTCTAGTGGGGGAGCTGTGTGAGAACGCGTCTGGCCATTCGAAAGGATCGCGCGCCACGGAGAACGTTGTTCTCTCCACGCGACGAACCCTGTTCCGAAGAACCACCGCTAGCAGACGCATACGTGTGACACTATTGCTCGTCGGGTTAACGCGAGAGCGGTCGCGAGACCGAAACTCTGCCTCGTGTGGTATCGTGTAAAATAAATCTTGTGATACGAGTTCACGGCTCCCTCCTTATCCGAACCTCACAATACTCTAATTCTTCAGTCATGGGTCATGGAGGTGTCCTTTAATTTTTCTTCATATCCTTCATTCATATTATTATTCAAGGTTGTAGAATCAAACATTTGAACAGTGAGGACTAGGGACCGGGTTGTTCGAGAGAGAGCAGATGCCAGGTCCAGGAGTTTAAAGAAGGTTCTTTCGGTGGAACTCTGGTGTGGAGTCTTGAGTCTTGACCTCGGACTATGCGGTAAGATTGAGAGTTTCACTGTATTGAGCGCTGAAGGAAAGGTCCTCATCTACTTGTTGAAATCTATCTTTCCCGTGCTCGTTGTCACTACGCTTAGCTAGACTCCTACGCAGTCTTGTTTCCCGTTCTCTTACTTCAGTGTACGTATATATTTCGCGTTCCGCTTCAATAAAGTTTACTGGGCATAGTCTGATGCTCTGGAGCTGTCACTACTATCTTTTGTTTACCCGAAAAGTGAATACGTTATCAGCGACGATCTGTTCTACCACCCAACTCAAAAGAAATAAGTAAGTTGATAAAAGTCCTTCAGACTAGGAATCACTAGTTCAAAGATGGAAAGCACTTTTGACGTGGTTACGCCTCTGGGTGCAGAGGATACCACGGATAGAACCAAAAGAGCAGCTGCTGAGAAAGAATCTCAGGAAGATGAAGAGAAGACTCCAGAAGAAAATATTGTCAACGATACCAAATCGATACCAGCTTGCCCAGTCGTACTCAAAGAATATGGCAAAAACTTTGTGGCATGGGAATCTCTCATACCGATATATCTGGCCAATCTGGCATCAATTGGAAAATCATCGTCGCCATACAATCCTCGGCTTCACTAGCGCTAACATCGTTTCTCGTAATAAGGAAACTCATGAAAAGAATATCGAGGCAAAGATCTGAGAGAGTGACTAACAGTGTGGTGGATAATCCGTATCTACCCACTACAGAGGATATTCCTTCTGATCAACAAGGAGATGAAAGATCTGACTCAATTAATCAACCGCTAGTACAGAACTAACACGAAGTAAAAACGCCACCAGAAATTCAAGGTCATTCTCATCCCAGAGACAGTACGGAAGCGCGTGCCCACGCCTGGAACTGGCGAGGGCGAACCAGACCTAACGCTATAGAGAGGGAGGGAAAGAGAACACCAGGCGGTCAATTTAAACATTACTGTAACACCCAACATCCAGCATAACGACTCCTCGATCTTCTTAAAACAACCTTGATCTGTTCGAGAATCTCCTCGGGCTTCTTCCCCTCTTTCTCGGCATCTCCAACGAGATGTGCAATGTCCGCCAGACGGAAGAACAAGAATTGAGTTTCTTCGTCCGCCTTATGTCTGGCCTCTAGAAATCGCTCATTCGATTCCTTAGAGTTTTTCAACATCTCTTCCAATTTCTCGATGCAATACAGATGATTTCGAGTGTTCTGTTCACAGTACACATGAGTGCAGACAACCTTCGGGAAGGTCAAGCTCTTCAGTTCACTGATTCCTGGATAGTTTTCACGCAGAGAATTTGTCCATGTGATCTCTGCACACTTCACTGCAATCTCGCGAGGGAGTTTGTGAAACTCCTGGATTTCCTTGTGTCTGACCAAAACTGGTCAGGTGTTGTGGATGGTTGGAGAGAATTCGAAGGTGACAGGACGTTCCCACAGCGGCACGATTTCACCAGTAGGGAGATATTACGCACTTCACCGGGTATCCTTCTAAATGATAAGACGAATATCGAATGGTACTGGATACCCTGAGGAGTTGCGGGTTTGCTACTGGTGCTCTCCGGGTGCACCTCGCTTGCGCAAGGGCTCGATAGCAAAGTGTGTTCGAGAGCCGCCGCTGCCGCCGCGTCGCGACAGGCAACTCGACGTGCAGGCGCACGACGTTCTGTTCTCTCCTGTGGCCTCTCCTCGGGTCCTCATTTATTGATAACCGCTTCACGAATTATTCTACCTATGGGAATTCGCCACACTCCCGGCCAAATTCCTACCGACTTCCGGAAGCCACCTCGACACTTTTCGGCTGTAACTGGAAATGAATCGGTCTCTACGCTCGACTAAGACATTCGATATCGGCAATATTCGTACATTTCCTCACATCGATCCGGATGAGGACGGAA
>NW_003805194.1:0-9815 GCF_000255335.2 Galendromus occidentalis | reverse complement strand
CCATGGTTTCCGATAATGAAGAGGACATTATCGAAGAGCCGCCAGAAGGCGAGCCTATAAATGTGTCCGATGATGACACAGAGGTAGATCGAGCACAAAGCTCTCCCTCATACCCCCCAACGGAGCACATGACCTTAAGACGACGTACAAATATCAAAAAACCAAAACGGTATGATATTCAGCTCAATGAAGCCGAACTTGACGAACCAAAGACTTATAAACAAGCGATGTCCTCACCATACGCCAAACAATGGCAACAAGCAATGCAGGACGAAATCAACTCAATAAAATCTCACGGTGTTTGGTCCCTAGTAGACCCACCTAAAGATAAGAAACCTATCACCTGTCGATGGGTATATCGAGTAAAAACCAACGCTGAAAACAAGCTTGACAGATTCAAAAGTCGGCTCGTCGCGCGCGGATTTCACCAAGTAGAGGGGATCGACTTCAATGAAACCTATGCAAGCGTGGCTCGATTTGATACATTACGAGTATTCCTGGCCATCAGCGCTGCTAAAGGTATGAAGCTAAAACAATGCGATATCAAAACTGCCTTTCTCTACGGAGATCTCGAGGAAGAGGTATACGTAACTCAACCTCCCGGCTTCGAGGATGGCACAAACCGAGTTTGCTTACTTCATAAAAGCTTATACGGTCTGAAACAATCGCCCAGATGCTTCAACAAGAAACTTGCAGAAGTCCTGAAGAACCTCAACTTGACTCAAAGCCAAGCAGACAATTGTCTCTTCTACAAACGCGCAGAAAACGAACTAATTCTACTCGTCGTCTACGTCGATGACATGATGATAAGCACCTCCAGCGATCGTCTTATGACAGAAACACTGGATGGCATATCGAAAAATTTTACAATCACGACATCCCCACCAGGTCTTTTCCTCGGGATGCAAATCACTGTTGATAAAGCCAACAATATCTGGATCAATCAAGAAAAATATACCAAGAACGTTTTGAAGCGATTCGAGATGCAAAACTGTCGCGCTCAATCCATACCAGCTGATTCAGGAATTTACTCAATCGAGCAAGCGACAACGCCTGAATCGAAACGTCCTTATCGAGAAATCATCGGAAGCTTGATGTACCTCGCGATAGCCGTCAGAGTCGACATTGCCTTCATCGTCGGCTGGCTCAGTCGCTATCTAGACAATCACACCGAAGCTCATTGGAACGCAGCTCTAAGAGTCCTGCGCTATTTACAGGGTTCCACCGATCTGTCAATCGTGTACTCAGGCAACGGTGATCCAACCCTTACCAAAAGCCTAGAATTTTACACGGACGCCGATTACGCAGCGTGCAAGGAAACGCGTAGAAGTGTAAGCGGTCTTGTTTGCAAACTAAACGGTGGTCCAATTCTATGGCAATCCCAAGCTCAAAAATCAGTCAGTCTGTCAACTACAGAAAGTGAATTCATAAGTGTCACTGAAGGAGCTAAATCAGCCCTGTGGCTCAAGATCCTATACAACGAATTGAACATCCATGGTCACTCCGACCATTTACGTGGACAACCAAGCGGCAATAAAACTCATCCAAAATCCGCAGTTCCACAAACGGACCAAACACATTGACGTCCGCTACATGTTCATTCGAGAGACTCACGAAAACAAACAGCTCAGATTCGAATATATACAAACTCAAAAACAATTAGCAGACCTTCTGACGAAAGCACCAGCCAAACCGATATTCGAGAATCTTCGGAATCTGATCGGTCTGAGAAAATGGTCTCCAAAATAATGATGATCGTGATGCTCTTGACATCACTCTCGTCAGCGACCCCGAACTATTTCACTTACGACGACTGTCCAACCGAATGTACAACGAAAAACATCAGCTGCATCATTGAGAAAAATCCAATCAATTTCCTGAGACGATGCACACCTTCCAACTCATCCTGCGCGGAAGAAGCGAATGACAGCACAGCCTGTCTCAGGCCAAATCTACCGCCCATTGGAGGCGAATCTATCTGGCTAGAATTCAAGGAAAAATTTCATCCTGAAAAGAAGCCAGACGACAGCAACTCTGATTTGTTGCACATGGCCCTCGCCATCGGCAGTGCGATACTCGCACTTGCGCTGATCATTGCGATCACAACTCTGTGCATGCTTTCCAGTTCCCGAACCAATTATGAGCTCATACCAACAATCCCCAGCGATAGCATGCAAAATGTCGTTGACTTCCCATACCAATCAACTACAATCCCAGCTTAATTAAGATCATAATCACTTGATTACAGATCGAACCCCGGCTTAAAACCTCCCTCGATTAAAACAACCACCCGCTGAAATCTCTAATTCGAACGTTTTTTTTTTCGCTTGCTGTGCCTAATAACAAAACCCAGATATGAACCAAGAATCAGTGAAACCCAAGAAGAAATGTAAACCCCAGCCATACTGGATTTTCGCACTAGAATATCAGAAAAAACACCATATACCCGATATAGAAACCCTCAAAATTGTAACCGACGAACCATGGCGAAAGATGACCGAAGAGGAAAGAAGACCATACAGAGAGAAAGCCCGACAACAACGCGGCCAAATCGAACCAGAACCATGTCCTAGGAAGGACTGTCAACACAACGTGGAAGCACTAGAAATACTCAAAAAGGCTAACGAATCATTACGACAGCAATACTGGCAATACAAAGAAATAACAGAAAGAAAAATCCTGAACCTCGAAAACAAATCACTCCCTGAACCGACAGAAGAGGAAATACGAAGACGAAATCGCCTAACTCCAACAGCATGGAGTCCAGCAGAAATCGACTACCTCCACTCCTCGGAAGATGACTCCAAGTGAAGACACAAACATCAAAACGAGAAAAATCGCTTCTTTCTCTCATTCGTTCTTTCATCTGAAAAACATCAATCTCAATTCCTGACAACTTCCTCGAAATTCTCGAAGTTCTTGCATTCCAGTAAAGGATTACTGGGCACCGGCAGAACAGAAACAAGTTCAGGCTTCGTAAGACTCAGCAGACGGACACAACGCCGATCTTCCGGACAGTAACATACAAGAAATGTTTTAACAGGACGACATGCACACTCGGACAACTCAATAAATACATCCGGAGAAGCTGTGGTCACCGGGGAACTCGCAGTCGTTGGAGAAACCGGCGGAGCCGTCGTGCCGAAAATTATCACGGTTTCGGTTGTGGTGGACACGTTGACGACCTCTTCACGGCGAAAATGGAATCCCCGAGCTGAAATCAAACCACATTATAACCAGCCATCATGCATAATCATTCACAGCAACCAATCAACAATCAATATAATACGAAGAATATCCTACCCAACATAACGACAACGGCAATCCACATCAAAATGAATAACCATGAGGTCATGCAACAGCACGACCATCGACTCCGCTGTCTCCCGAAACGTCCTCCAGAGTTCTCCGACGGTCCACTCCCGACGGATTCAAACACACCGTCCTGACCGACGGCACCCAACTCCACGATGTCCTCCATTTCGTCGATGACCTCCTCCAACCGAAGATGTCGAACACCGTTCCTCTGATCACGAGTCACGAGTACAGTAAGAGCGTCCCGATCGTGTCTCAACCATGACGACCTCTTCAAATTTTTTTTTCCTCCTCCTTCCAACAAACGAAGACAAATTTCTAACACGCCGTGAAACACGACTCGATCAACAAAGAACATAAGCGGAACCCAGACATGAATAGCTCACAAAACTAACGGACTTAAATTCTTTCCCTCACGAAAATCTCTGACTCAACGAAAAAGAAGCTACGAAATCAACCTCAACCAACTTTATTGAAAATATCTTCATTTACGATCCCTCGACACTGACTCGGAGGGGAATACTGCAAAAGCTTTTACTCCTCAGTGTCTCGGGATCCGAGATATTGGGAAAAATAACTTCTCAGCTCTATCGCGCTTCGCTGCACCATATTCGCAACACCGATCCGAACGATCCAGACACTCCGAGCGAGTGCTCCCCCGCACTGTCTCCAAAACACGCTGCCGCCGCACGCAGGCGCCGATCATCGCGAACTTTCTCGACGAAAAATCGAAATTTCGAACGGACTCGAATCAACGCTGTACGAATTATTCGCATATATTCTCGCATGGCAAAGTATTATCTATCTCACAACTACCACTCATTTTACACCTATTTTCGGACCAAAATTGTCCGAATTTTCGCTTAGAAGCCTTCGATGTTACCTATTAGAGGGGATGTTGAGACTAACTTTAGAATAGCTACACTCATTCTTCTAAGCTAAGCTTTCTGTCATATCTATTTCGGTAAACCCCGACTCCGTACTGTGCCACGTGCCAGAGGCTCCAGCTCTGACACATGTCAGAGGCTCCACTCATCAGGCCTCTCTTCTGATTCCGTATTTAGTAACCATCTGGAAATCTTACTCGATGCCTTACGAACTGTGCCTCTCGGAGAGGGTCAACCTACTGATATATAAGACGACACTTTCTCCAATAAAATTACTGTGGTGTGCTCCCATCTCAACCTCCGGTTGTCCTCTCTGAGCTCGTACGTGTCCCGCTGATCTACCGAACCTAGCCTTCGACCAATCTAGGAACAACAGTTTCCCACAACGGAGAAGTCGGCGCCAAAAAGCTGCGACTGCACTGAGATAGTTCGTAATAACCTCCGATAACAATTTTACCAAATTAAACGACTAATTACTCGATCTTGCAGATCTAACTTGTCACTCTTCTCCGCTACGAAGAGTCGAGAGGAAGAGTAACCTAACCTAACCTCCTTTTTTTTTGCGGGGCCAGGAATAAAAATGCGTGTTGCAGACCGTGCACAGCGCCTCACGGTACTGTGGGAGTCGCAAACCCACTAAAAACCTGGTGGTTCCCCAACCCCCGCTTTCGAGCGGGGGCGCCGCTCTCATGGACGGAACTGGGTTAGCAATACTTCGAACACATGAGAGCGGGAGCTGCTCTTACCCCCTACTCTGACCCCCTCTACCAGCAAATTTGTGCGTTGTCGTGTGGCGTTGTAAGTGATGACCGTGGGTTGTTGTTGTGTAACGTGGTAGATGGTGAACGTTTTAGATTGTACGTGTCTATGTCACGACGGTTGCCAGCCGCCGGTTTCTCCCCCTACTCTAGTGGTCAGGGTTATCCCTCGCCCCGTCGTCACAGAGGTTGCAGATGTCTGACTCGCGCTTCCCGATTCGTTTGAGGAACTCTCGGAAAGCGCCGTGGCCTGTAATGAACTGTGTCAATTCGTAAGTCAACTCTCCGTGTTCTCTATGACACCATTTGTCTATGTTCGGGATAAGTTTTCGGATTCGAGCTCCCCTGCCATCTGCTGGGTGAGCTGACCAACTTTCCTGCCAGATACCGATGCACTCCTCCTCGTAGTTCGTTGGGCTTCTGGCTCCGTTCCGTAAGTCTGAACTTGATGTCCCAGGGTATCATCCGGCCGATGACGAAGACGCCTGGAGTGAAGACGGTCTTATACGCTCTGCTTACCCTTATTGCCGCCACCCTCTGGCTCTTGGTGAGTAGATCTCTGATTTTTCGTAGCTTGAGAGCCTCTTCCCAGACGGGCAGTCCGTAGGAGACTATTTGCTCGCTGACTTTCGCCAAGAGCTTCCTCTTTCCCTCCTCGGTGCTGGAGGTCCTAGCAAGGTTTCGGTTAATGTCGTTCGCGGCTTTAGCAGCTTTTCTACAGACGTCTTCTATATGCTTCACGTATGTAAGTTTCCTGTCTAGTGTGATGCCTAGATACGTGACCGAGTCGTTTATACTTATCCTGTTACCCTTGTGGTGTATATCCAGTCGGCATCTTTGGCGCCTTCTGGAAAAAGCCATTGCTTCTGATTTCTGCGGGGCCATTTCAAGCCCCAGGCCACTTAGGTGCTCGTCTACGAGCTCGATGCACTCGTTTGCCCTGCGTTCGACAACCTTCTGGTCCGTGTCCTTAACGACGACCACGATATCATCGGCGTAACCTATGATCTCGCAGCTGAATGGTAGCTTGAGTTTGAGAATACCGTTGTATGATAAGTTCCAGAGTGTCGGGCCGATTATTGAGCCCTGGGGGACCCCGGCCGACATCAGTTTCTTGAGCCCGCCGCTGCTAATCTCTCTCTCCCTGAAATAGCTTTCCAGAATGCTCGTTAGTTCATTCGAAACTCCGTTCTCCCTCAGGCTGCTTCTGATAGCTGTCCAGCTTAGGGAATTGAAAGCGTTCTTAACATCAATGAGGATCGCCAATACGATTTTTCTGCTACCTAGGTTGCTCTTATCAAATTCCTGTTCTACCTGTTCGGTGAGTCTCTTGATCGCCTGGATCGTCGATCTCCCTTTGCGAAATCCGTACTGGTTATCATGTACCAGGCGTCTGGAGCGCGGCCTTCGGCCGCGCTCGTCTCTTTCCCGTGCGTTCCCGGGGAGCGCATTGTAACTCTGTAAGTGCAGGCTTCTCACGAAGATGACGACGCGTCGCAAAAAAAAACGACCAAATTCCTGCCTGAAATTTCGGCAATATCGAAAGCAAAAGTGGTTGTCGATGTTTCTGGATTCAAAAATTATCTCAAGTTGATGTCATGGAAAGCTGGCAAAGGCAAAGCGCGGTTCGTTTACGTTTTGGCCGTCAACCTTGGTCAGGTCAAGATCAGTGTGGGGCAAAATCATAATCACACGTGTGATTATGATTATAATCATAGTCATAATCATAGTGTCGTGTAGCTCACGGAATTGGTGGTGACATCAGACACCTTAGGGCTCGAGTGTCACCCGTGGCCATGCCTATGCTAGCTCGCGGCCAGAGAGATCCTCGCGCGCTGCATTTTTCTAGAATAAAGTCAGTCTGCGAGTAGTCACTAATGGTGACACATCGGCTCCCGGAAATCTAGTGTTTTCACTCGACAGACACAACATCTGGTTCCGACACTGCCGAATCGATATTCGTGCGGGACTCCTAGTGATCAAACGGCATCTTCGAAATCCCGGAAAAAGTGACTGAAAGTTGTTCGGAGTCCGAAACTCGGACAGAGCTCATCCAAACAAGAAACTATCTGGAGGAAAACGTGTGAGAGACGATCTCTTCAGTGTCACCCCTAGGATTAGAAGAAACTTCAAAATGACGGAAACAGCGATCCTCGACGAGAGACTAAAAACTGAGGTAAAGGCGAATCTGAACCGACTGATTCCCGTCTTCCGCCATAACGAAGAAGCGAACGAGTACTTCGACAACTGGATTGACCGATGGGGGAAAGTCATCGAAAGGGATGGCGTCCACCTGTCTGAGGCTGAAAAACAGGCCATCATTATCAACAAATTAGGCGATAGTGAACATTCACAGTTCCGAACGTACATGCTGCCCACCGATATCTATGAAGTTCCCTTAAAGCAAACCCAGCAGGTCCTGCGGTTCTTGTTCAAGCCCACAGTATCGCTTTTCTCGCGTCGCATGGATTTCTTCCAAACGCAACGAGAGGGCAGGACACTCACGGATCTGTTGGGCATCGTCAATACTAGATTCGAGAGGGCTGAAATGGACGCAAATACCTTCACAACGGAACATCTGAAGTGTTTCATTTTCATCTCTGCTCTGAATGATCCAGAGGACGCGGCGTTAAGGCAACGAGCGATCAGGAAAATGGACGAACAGCCAGACACGAATCTGAGAAGCCTGCACTACGAACTTCAGAAATTCCTAGAGTCAAAGCGTTCCCTGCTGGCTACCAGAAAGTCTGGTGATAGCATGATTAATGAAATTCATGCAAAGACTCCAAGCAAATCTTCCGCGGCCGTCCGCCCAGCGAACAACGTCAAATGTTACCGCTGTGGGAGATCGAACCACAATCAAAATGATTGTCGTTTCCGCGAAGCCAAATGTCACAACTGCGCCAAAACCGGTCATTTGGCTATTATGTGTAGACTGTCGGGGAAGAAAACACCAAATTCAAATCCGAACAGAAGAGTGAATCGGATAGAGGCAGATAAACAAAACCCAGAGATCGTGAGGAAGGTCATGATCGATAACATGCCAGCAACCTTGACGGTCGACACCGGGGCTGCCGTCACCTTGATCCCCATGTCCTTATGGAAAAAGCTAGGCTCTCCGGGGTTGGAGCCTTCGTCGATAAAACTGACAACCGCAAGTGGAGGTCCCTTACTTACGCATGGGAAACTCAATGTGAGAGCCAGAATGAATGGGCAGGAGTTCCCGGCGTGCTGCTACGTCACGGATAAATGTGCTCTCCTCGGTCGCGACTGGTTAGTAAAGGACCGAGAGTTGATGAAGGTCTTAGCACAAACATCGAAAAAATTCGACACCCCGATCGAAACAGTGAAGAAAAATTGTGTCGGAGAAGTGGTCCCTCTTCCGACGAGAAAAGGCGCACTGAAGATGGAGAATCGTGAGCAAACGACGAAAACTCCAGCGAATGCCAAATTAGAAGAAGATCTGAAGAAAGAGATTCAACAGAAGTTCCCAGCTGTGTTCAACGAGGGATTGGGAAAGTGTACGACCGGAAAAGTGAGACTGTCGTTGAAGGAGAACACCAAGCCGATCTTCAGAAAAGCGAGATCGGTGCCTTACGCCGTCCTGCCAGCTCTCTCCAAAGAGCTGGAGCGACTCGTGAAATTAGGGGTACTGAAACCGACCACAAATTCGGAATTCGCTGCGCCCGTGGTTGTCGTCAGGAAGAAGGGAGGAGAAATCAGGCTTTGTGCCGATTTTTCCACAGGACTCAACAACGCTCTGCAGGACGACAAGTACCCATTGCCGACGGCACAAGATATTTTCAGTCGATTAGCTGGAGGAAAATTTTTCTCCAAAATCGACCTCGCAGAAGCGTATCTGCAAATTGAAGTCCACCCCGATGATCGAAATCTAATCACGATCAACACGCCCAAAGGATTATTCGAGATGACCAGATTACCTTTCGGACTGAAGACTGCACCGAGTCTCTTCCAGAGGATCATGGACGAGACTCTTGTGGGAATTCCAGGAACAGCCATATATCTCGACGATATTTTGGTGACCGGGCGAACAGCCAAAGAGCACCGCGATAGGGTTCTCAAGGTTATGGCTAAAATCCAGAAAGGTGGATTCCGTATCCGGATGGAGAAATGTTCCTTCCTACAAAAGCAGATCAAGTATCTCGGGTTCATAATTGATGAACACGGGAGGAGACCCGATCCCGCGCAAATCCGTCCTATCGTCGAGCTTCCAACTCCTAAAGATGCTAAGGATGTCCAAGCATTCCTTGGACTCGTAACATTCTACTCGAATTTCATCCCCGACATGAAGAGAATCAAAGAACCGCTGACACCACTCCTGAGGAAAAACGTCAAGTTCGTATGGACCGAACGATGCGAAGAAGCCTTCGAGCAAGCTAAGAAGATATTGCAGAGCGACTTGGCATTGACCCACTACGATCCCCAACTTCCGCTGGAGGTCTCAGCTGACGCTTCGCAGTCAGGGGTGGGCGGAGTGCTCCTGCATACTTTCCCCGATGGCTCCAAGAAGGCGATAATGCACGTGAACAAGGTTCTCACTGAGACCGAGAAACGTTACGGGCAAATCGAGAAGGAAGCGCTAGCTCTGGTGTTTGCAGTGAAAAAGTTCCATAAATATATTTATGGCCGCCACTTCATTCTCAACACAGATCACAAGCCCTTGTTGTCCGTCTTCAAAGTGGACGGGGGCCTACCAGGATTCAGCGCAAATCGCTTACAGCGTTGGGCGTTGATCCTCGCTGGATACGATTTCACGCTACGGTTCAAGAACACTACAAGTTTTGGTGAAGCAGATGCGCTCTCTCGACTCATAAAGGAGAAGCGAGAAACCGAG
>NW_003805193.1:0-8031 GCF_000255335.2 Galendromus occidentalis | reverse complement strand
GAAATGCGGGAGAGAGGTAGAAACAATCCCTCACATCATCATGAAATGTGAACCATATCACTCTGAGACGAATGAGCTCCCCAGAATGCTGGGCTTGGAGGGGGAGGGTGACGATGGGACATGTGAGGAGACGAAGAGAACGCTCGAGGAATGGGAAAACGAGGCCCGAGGGATCCGCTAGAGAATACTCGCCCCTGGACTAGGGTCGCCCGTCGATGTGGCTCTTGGCTACACGAGGGCGAGGATCACTACCATACCATACCATACCATACCATACCATACCATACCATACCATACCATACCATACCATACCATACCATACCATACCATACCATACCATACCATACCATACCATACCATACAATCGCGCTAGCTGCTTCCTTATTTCTAGGCTTTAGGCGCATCTCTGGAAGACTTATCTCCGAATGATGGCCGTAAACTAGGTCTGCTGGACAGAGAGCCTCAATCTCGTTGGGGTCTAATTGAACGGATGTCCATGGTCTCTGATTCACCAGCGCCTCGATCTCCATTAGGGTGGCTTCTAACTCTCTGAAGGAGAGTGTATTCCTACCGAGTACTTTCCGCAATGGTCTCTTAACGGTTTGAACCATTCTTTCCCACCACGCGCCGTGCCAGGGGGCTCGCGCGGTTATAAACTCCCACGAAATCTCTGAATTCACTGAGTGCCGTTGTACCTCCGGAGACTTCACGTGATCGTAAACAATTTTCAGCTCCTTAGCCGCCCTGACGAAAGCCAACCCGTTGTCTGAAATTATTTTCGTTGTGGTCCCGAAACGACTCAGGAACTTCCTCAACGACAAAAGAAATTCGACCGTCGACATGTTCGGTACCAGTTCGAGATGTGTCGCTCTTGTGGCGGAACACACGAATAGTAGAATGTATCCTTTGCAGGGTTCGCTCTGATCGTTTAAGTAGGAAATCGGCCCGGCATGGTCTACTCCAGTAACTGAGAACGCCGGCGCTGTATCGATCCGAAACTCTGGAAGCGGAGGCACTGGCTCCATAGCTGCCTCGACGCGGAATCTCATGCATATCTTGCAATCCTTGAGAACGCTCTTAACCGCTCTACGCGCTGAGAGGATGAAGTATGTTTTACGCAAAAAAGCGAGAGTAGTGGATACTCCGCTGACATGAAATGATTTCCTCTCGTGAACGAATCTTATGAGGAGTCTCACGGCAATGCTTTCTCCCGGCAATAGTATTGGATACTTTTCTCCATAGGAGAGCTCACTCGCGTTCTCTAGTCTTGATCGACATCTCAGAACGCCCTGCTCATCGACGAACGGCGCCAACTTGAAAATCTTACTCTCCTTCGGGATTGACTTGCATTCCGTCTCTATCTCTCGCGCGAAGTGATCTCTCTGAATGCTCTTGATGATTCTCTGAGTCGCCACCATCGCCTCGTCCGGAGAAACCGGCAGGCTTAATTCCGACCGAGAGATCTGCTTCCTACAAAGAGCCCGCCATCTAAGAATTCTAGCCGTGCTGGACACGAAAACCGACCAAGATGATAGTCGCCGCCCGTCGAAAACCGGAGAGCTTCCCGAATCCGGCATCAAGGTCGCCAGACACTTCGACTTATTTTTCTCCGACTCTACGCTACTCTTGTTCTCGAAAAAATCGTTCAATTGGTGAGCCACCGTCAGCCTGCCTTACTCCGCTAGCCAGGAAGGTCCTTCAATCCACATGTCTCTGGCTTCCCCACCTGAGATAGATGTCCCTCTGCTGAGCAGATCCGCGGGATTCTCTGCCGACGCGACATAATTCCAATCCGCTGGATTTGACAGAAACTGGATCTCTCTGATGCGGTTCGCGACGAACGCTTTCCACCGACTAGGGTCATCCTCGATCCAATGCAGAGTAGGGGAATTATCCGACCAATAACTGACTGAATCGAAATGACAATTGAGATAAGATTTGACTCTGCTTACCAATCGCGCCGACAGCACTGCACTGATAAGTTCTAATCGGTGAATCGAGAACTCTGACTTCAGAGGAGCTACTCTGGCCTTCGATGCTACGAAATGTACCTCAGCGCCCCCTGTGTTCAAGAGCTCTCGAATGTAAACAACAGTGCCGAACGCTTCCATCGAGGCGTCGCGCAGAACGCGTGCAGCTCTCTCTTCGTCACTGGCCGAGATGCGAGGAGGTTTCTGTTTATCAACACAGAGCGCGCTTCTCCAAGCGTGCTGGTGAAGTCCTCGAATGATTCTAAATTTTCCCTGACGAGTAAATCGTCCCAGTTAATTTTCTGACGCCACAGTGACTGCAATAAGGTCTTTGCCTTAATCGTGACGGGTGAAATAAAGCCGAGTGGATCGAAAACCTGTGCCGTGCCTCTCAGCAGAGTGCGCTTCGACGGCGGATTAGAGCTGAGAGTATCCAATGCAGACTGAACGCCGATATACAAATTGTCCAAGGGCTGATTCCAGCTAACACCTAGGAACTTGAAGTCGCTAGGCTGGTCGCTAATGGTTTGGATATCAGAGTCTCTGTCCGCTTTCCGCATTTCGGCTGCTAAGACTGAATCGTTTGTCGCCCACCGACGGAGTTTGAAACCGCCCGCACTGAATGCGTCAAACATGAATTCGAAAATCTCGCGACCCTCCGATACCGAATTCGTTGATGCCACAAGGTCATCCATATAGAAGTTCCGGTCGATATCTCGCAGAAGACTGGATCTTTCGGGGTGTTGCTCTATGAGTTGACCTATGTGGTACTTGATTCCCGCGCAGTGGATGAACGGACTTGAAATTATTCCAAAGTCCAAAACTGTGCTCCAGAACTCTCGGATGGGCGCCCGCGGGTTTCTGCTGATGCCCAGAGGCCAAAAGAACCGCAGAAAGGTTCTGTGGTCTGGGTGGATCTTATATTGCAGAAACGCCTTCTCTATGTCTGATACTATCGCGATATCGCCCTGCCTGAACCTTAAGAGGACTTGGACGACATCGGGCAATAAGTTGTCTCCACAGATCAATACGTCGTTGAGAGCCGCTTCGTCTCTCCTTCGCGCTCCAGCATCTTTGACAACTCTGACTTTGACAATCTCCGCATCCGAGTTTCGTTTGATAACTGGCAAGAGCGGGAGATAGTGGACGAGCTCATTCGGTTTCTTCGGCTCAGCAATTTCCGCGTAACCTCTCTCTATGTATTTTTTCATCTCCTCGTCCAGCGAGTTCAGAAGTTCTCTGTTATTACGCGCTTTAACGAGAAGACGATTCAGACTACCGCGAGCAATATTCTCGTTATCTCCTAGCGTTCTCAGATTCATTCTTAAAGGGCAGACTGACTATGTAATGGCCGTCGTCCTGGCGCTTGATATTGTTCTCAAAAAAGTCTCTCAAAGCTGAGCTCTCTCCAGCGTCCCTGAGGTCCGACTGAGGCTCAAATCCTAAGAGCTCTGTCGACCACAGATTCTGTAAATCCGATGCCAGTTCCTCGTCTGGACTTCTAACTACTGTTTCTCTCATCTCTGGACCGCTGGACGGTTGGGTTCGTATCAAATCAGCCTCCCTCGCCACGAGCGATGTTAGATTCACTACCTCCGAACCGACGAACGTTCCCGGCTGGTATAGGTTTGAAGTCAGGAACGCTGAAGTATCTGCTACTCCGCTCCTGCCGCCGGTGCCCTTGCCCGCCAGGACCCAACCAAATATGGTGCTGGTCGCTACGATGCGGTCCTCGAGAACACGTTCCTCACCGCGCAGGATCCTCGCCAGGAAATCCTGCCCAATGAGAATGTCAACCTCGAGTCCCGACGGGCTGTCGTCGTCTGCCAACGGTTTGAGACCGAAAGATTCCCTCAGGACTGGAAACTCTCCTCTCGCTATTTCCGGGATACCGACTAGAGTCAGAAGGACTGTATCCCTGTCGTTGAACCTACTCCGAAGGCGTAAATGATATACGTCGTAAGCCCTGTATTCCGACACCGCGCCGCCGATCGTAATCATAGCTAAATTCTCGCGACCCGATGCTCTGAGGGCTAGAGATTCAACTGCGCGCTGAGAGATGTATGAGCGTTCTGCCCCCGTGTCTAAGAAGAAACGACAGATACGCCTACGATCTACGCCGTTTGCCCACAGCAGTCCGGTCTGGAAATATTTCACCTCGCGTGCGCTCGCGCTGGACGCTAATTGCGCTGAGAATGATTTTACCTGCTGAGTGGCTTCCGCTCGCGCATCGCACATTACTGGATAATGGCTCCGCTTGCACTTGTCGCACTTGATGCCTCGAGATCTGCATTTCTTCGCGTAATGATTCCTACGGAGACACTTGAAGCAAGCGTTGCTTCTCTCACACAGCTCTTTTTTCTCCTCGTAGGATAAGGGCTTCTTGCAATCTTTGCTCTCATGTTTAGAGCTCGAACAAAATACACAGGAGTGATCTACCGTCGAGCTCTGCGTGAGGAAAGCCACGTTGCTCCGAGTGGTCTCGTTTCTCCTACTGAACCAACCTCCCGATCCACCTGCTGGCTGCCTGCTCGAATTGCTACTGCTGAAATCCCTACTCTGATTTGCGCTTCGATAAGTGCCTGGTCTCTGTGGATCGGAAGGTCTCGAGTCCCTCTTAATCGTGACTTCCTTATCTAGGTATTCTAGGAGAAGTTTCAGGACGTTGTCTGAGTTTGCCCCATCTAGCGCTTCGAAATTTAATCGTTTGAAGTTTTCTCCCATTTGTACGGGAAGCGTACTGAGAACGCTGGGCGTTACCCACAGCGAGAGCGACTCGTAAGTTTTCCCTAAGGATATTAGCGCTTTGACATTCTGAGACAACGAACTGACGAACTTTACGAACTTATCGTTCACGTGGAGGTCCCTGGACTGGAAGAGTTTCTGTAGCTGCTGGACATGCTCTCTCTCTGCCATCCTGGCTGAACCGAACTTCTTTGCGATCGCATCCATCGCCACTTGATATTGATCCGCCGTGAATTCCAGGTGCGCAATCTCGGCAGCCGCCTGGCCTTCCAAGGATTGCTTCAGGATGGCGTACTTCTCGACTGGATCGATGTTCTTCTTGTGTACGTGTGCGTCGAACATCTGCCACCATTCTCGAAATTTTTTGTAATTATCCGAGAATTTTGGCACTTTGAAGTAGCGCGTCATCGCGTTTGAATACGCAGTGCTGGACACCGATGCTGATGGCAGGGCTAACGAATCTGAAGCTGCCGTGGCTGCCGCCGTCCCCGGCACTGCAGCTGCTTTTGCTCTCGCTTCCTTGATGTCCAGGAACAACCTGTAGTATTCCTCCTCGTAGGCGAGCGCGCGCTCCATTGCGCCGTCGAATTGCTCTGGCGAGCATATGAGCAGGAGGGGGGCTATCGCCTTGTCCTCTTCTTTGATCTGCTCGTAGATTTTCTCAATGTGCTGCCGCTCTCGTTCGGCTTTCTCCTTCTTCTCGTCCACCGTCTTCAGCTGGCTCATCGCCTTCCCTAACTCGTTGATCTTCTTTGTGAATCTCGCGCGGTAAACCTTTCTGACGGCCACGTGCTCCTTGAAACTCTTGATGTCGGCGGCCGACGCTGGGGTCGACGGCGCTCCGACGGCTTCGAGGGCTTCGTCCGCCATATTTTCCTCACGAGAACGACTAGAGTCTCTGACACTGTTCGCCGATAAGGACCGACGGAGTTGAGTTGTAGGCGATGATGTCATATACTGATGCTTCACTGGATAAACGAAGTTCGGTGCTGGACACCTCGATCTGCCGTTCAACGAAAGTAGGCTCTGACTCGAGTGGAGTTACTCGGCGAGATTGTCTGAACTGACCAGTGATCCGAAGGTCGACCACGTGTCTCGTGACTCTGGATCCAACTGGTGAAATCGGGAACACTCGAATGTTTCCGCGATTTTCGATGATAGTGCTGACGGCACACTGGATGGCCGAACTTGGACTGACTAATGTCCGATATTTCCCTTCCGTGAACTGGATTCACACCACACGCTAGCCGAAGTCGCCTCGCCTTGGCAATCTGGCCGCTCGCTTGATGATCTTCGGAATGGGCTGGGTTCTTGATAATCGCTGCCACCAAGTGTTGCGAACCCCCTCCGAGACGTAACCCCGACCCGATTGATGACACTAGATTTGAGAGGGTACTGGATACCGGAGTTTTTCCCGGAGCTGATGACTGCGTGACCGTCGCCACGCGCGTCGCGTTCGTCAAGACTCTGTGTCGATCGCCGCGGCGCCGCAGCGTCCGAGGACGCCGTGACGTGCAGTTGTCCGACGTTTCCATATCAGCTCCGACAAGAAACCGGCTCCTCTTTTATTGAAATCTCTCATGGTTTTACCTAGACATATGCTTATTCGCCACAGCGCCTGATAGATATCAAGCCGGCTACGCAGATGCAGCGCCATCTAGCGTTGAGAAACGGAACACTAGTGTAAATGAAGTGGCGGACGCGCCCAACAGTATTAATGAAGTATATAGTTCACCTTACAGAGAGGAATGGCTGAAGGCCATGTCCGAAGAGATTGCTTCGATGAAGCACCACAATGTATGGGAACTCACGGAACTTCCTAAGGGAAAGCGCACCATAGGCAATAGATGGATCTTCAAAACGAAGGAGGATAAGAACGGGGTGATTATCCGCCGAAAAGCTCGTTTTGTGATCAAAGGTTACAATCAGATCGCTGGAAGGGACTTCCAGGAACTGTACGCCCCAGTAGCTCGTTTCGAAACGATCAGAACGCTCCTAGCGGTCTCAGCACAGGAGGCACTGACCTCATATCAATTTGATGTGGCTACGGCCTTCTTGCACTCAGATCTAAAAGAAGAAAACACCCTCAGCCAGAAGGTTTTGAGGACGGATCTGGGAGAGTTTGCAAGCTGCTGAGAGCTTGTTACGGATTGAAGCAAGCTCCGAAGGAATTTAGCAGCAAAATCAAGAAATGCTTCCTGGAGCTGGGATTGACCCAGAGCACCTCGGACCCGTGCATGTTCTTCTCCGAGGGACCGAAACGACTCGTGGTAGTTCTATATGTCGATGATGGCATTACGGGAGCCTCATGCAAAGAAGATGCTGAAGAATTCCTCATTGCACTTGGTAAGGCACTCGAAATCACTTTCAAACCACTGGAATTCTTCTTGGGGTTGCACATAGACATCTCCCCTGACTTTAGAACTATCCACATCCATCAGTCGAAGTACATTGCCGACTTGTTGGAAAGATTTGGTATGACGAGTTGCAAGCCGGCCAAGACGCCGCTTGATAGCAGTGCGAAATCCGCCTACGATGGCGAGATCGATGTGACACTGCCGTACCGCTCTCTCGTCGGCGGACTGATGTACCTCGCGATTGCGACAAGAGCAGATATAGCCTATGCAGTAGGCTTCTTGTCGAGGTACCTGGATTGCCCAACGAAACAGTTGTGGAAACAGGGGTTGCACATTTAGAGATACTTGAGTGGAACCAAGACTCACGGCCCCTTTTACTCTAGTGGCGGTTCACGCGAACTCAAGGTCTACAGCGACGAAGATTTCGCTATGTGTGAGACCACCAGACGGAGCACTTCTGGCTCCCTGGTCAAGTTCGGAGGAGGAGCAATTGGCTGGTGCAGCCAGCGCCAGAGCTGTGTTTCCACCGGCTCCATGGTCGCGGAGCTGATCGCTGCCTCAGAGGCTTGTAAAGCGGCGATCTGGACAGCCAAACTTCTGAACGAGCTCCACTACCCGGTGAAACCGACCCTACTCATTGACAACGAGGCCACGATTCGACTGACCGAATCTTCGCAACAATTTAAGAACGCGAAACACGTTGAGGTGAGGTTCTACTACGTCAGAGAGAGATACCTTAACGGAGAGGTCAACGTCGAATACTGCCCCAGTGAGGTCAACGCCGCAGATTTCCTGACTACGAACTTGGATTTCAAAAAGCTTGATACACTGCTCGAAATCGCAGGATTCAATGGCGGCAAGACTCCTGGTAGCCCTCCTCGTGATTAGCCTTGTAGACCCCGGTCTCGGCTATTTCAACTACTCGGTGGACTGCAAGCCCGATTGTAGGAAAGAGAACC
>NW_003805192.1:0-13070 GCF_000255335.2 Galendromus occidentalis | reverse complement strand
CCTGTCGGTAGCTCAAGATCGGATGAAGAATCGTTTCGATGCGTTGAGGGTTAAACCTGCTTCCTTCCATGATGGTCAAGAAGTATTGGTTCGAATAACCCGGGTCCGTCGTGGCCTTTCCAAGAAGCTCCATCCGCGATTCGTGGGTCCTTGGAGGGTGCAGCGGAAAATCGCTCAGGCGACCTATGCAGTGCGGGATCCGTCTGGCCGTTCGCGGAATATCAATGCAAAGGATCTCCGTCCGTTCGAACGAGGGCGTTCGGTTTCGGTAGCGTGACCGATTGGAACGGCGCCACTGGCGCTGTCGTATATTTCTATAAAAGGCTGCTCGATACTAGAATAAAATGTTCATTCCTACCACCTTCGTTATTCCGCAACAATATGCATACGGGATGCTCTCATGCGTCGACCGTCTCTCAGGATGCATGCGTTCAGCAGGCTGTTGTGGCAGATCTCGAATCGCAGGATCCTGCGACAGATCAGGCCATCGGTGCTCACAATGGAGGTGTCTTCGGATCTCGGATCGCGGAAAAGATCAAAGAGAGACGAATACGGATCGGAGGTGGTGAATTGTGCATCGGTGGTTGTCGGGTCTGTTGGTATTGGGGTGGATAAAAGGGAGGGAATCGTGATGGGAGATTTCTGAAAAAAAAAAGGATAACACATAGTCGTTCACTCTGTTTATTCCTCTCTGATCACTGATGTAATTCGGATCAGTCGAACCGTAAGACAGAGAACCGTGAACGAACCAACTTGAGGAACAGGCCGACGATGTTGGACAGGAGCTGGTACACGAGGACGAGGCACAGTAGGATTAGCAGGACCTGGAGGAGGAGGAGGATGCGGTCCGGACGTCTTGGGCTCTCGAGCGGTGGGCTGGGCGGTCGTCGAGGCGACTCGGAGGCCACGTCCTCATCGCTGAGCTCATTGGCCAGTCTACGAAGCCTCCGGATCTGATCGACACTGGTTTGTCGTCGAAGTTGTCCCGTGTGTTCGGTGATGCTCTGTTCAACGTCTTGAATCATCTGGATGATTCGTCGTCTTTGGAGCTCTCTTGAGTTCCGGTATTCCCTTCCGAAATCCTGCATCTCGATGTCCATTGAAGTCTGCGGGTGTAGACATTGACATTTGTCAACGTCGATAGGATTTGTTAGGCAACATCCGGGTAGATTGCGAAGTCTTTTTACGAGAGACATGACGGGGAAGAGCCTACTCGGGAATTTTACACGTGAAGCCATGGGGCCAAAATTGTTATGAGGCAGTCCTTCCTCTGCAGGAGTGCTCTATATGTAGGCGAAATATGACTCTATTAAGGGGAAAAGAAGGACGATTTCCAAGGATGGACATGCCACGGACTTTTTCCTTTGATTGACGATCGGCGGACGAAACGTGTTGTCTGTACTCGAGAACGAGTTGAAAAGAGTTTTAACGGAAAAATATCGCCCTTTTATAGGACTCTGGTTAAAACCGGAAGTTCGGG
Source organism: Galendromus occidentalis (assembly GCF_000255335.2). Lineage (NCBI taxonomy): Eukaryota > Metazoa > Arthropoda > Arachnida > Mesostigmata > Phytoseiidae > Galendromus > Galendromus occidentalis. The sequence continues at coordinate 11,590 of NW_003805192.1, read as the reverse complement.
ATAGGGTCTTCATTTCTACCTCGGGAGAATGGAAAACAGTGTCCCTGATGTAGTGAAATAACTTTCTTGTACGCATTGGAGACTTATGTACAAGTGAGAAGGGATATCAAGGGGATATTCACATATTAGGTACCTAGGCTATGAACGTCAGTCGGAACCAAGATACCAAGTACCACCTACACGATCTCTTGTTAAGCCAATTTTGGCTTCTAGGAGCCGCTCAACATTTGAACTCATTCTCTATTGCCCTCACGCTTCCGGAATTTCTGCGGTCAGGCGATGACTTGGGAAATGGCCGCAGTAAACAGAGTCGCTCCGATGGAGATCGACATACCTCTCCTACTGCGACCAATCGACACCGAAAAAGCTGAAGAGACAGCTCAAGTGATGGATGAAGGTCCACCAGATCAAACACATCCCACCGGGGAGGCTCAGTGGTCGTGGAGGATCTTTTCCACACAGGAGCCTGAGTTGTTAGAGGTCTCCGCGTGAACTCAGTTGGAAAGAGTTCCGAGCCCGTCGTGACGACTGCCGGATCGCGCACCGAATTGAGAGATGGTGCCTCTGATGATGATCTAATGATGATCGGGGGAGTCGCCGTCGTCTCTGTCACCACTGGTGTTTCCGAGTGATAGGGAGTCGTCGGATCCATTGTGTTCGTGATGATGAGGTGAGCGCTGGATGACTTCGTGAGAACGACGACCCTCATTTGACTTTCCTGATGCTCCCGGGAACCTTTCGTCATCCAAGCCGAACGACAACCGACGGATATTCTTCGAGGACAGATTTTCATCCTGGCTCAAAGCAGTCCGCTTCTGGGCTCTCATGCAGCGTTTGATTCGGAAGGCTCAAGGAGCAAGGGATAGAGTTTCGCAGGGGATCTCATTTCGGGCGACACCGTCACAAAGCAGAGACATCTCTCTAGACCCGAGTGAACTGATCTCAGCTAGGCTGCCGCTCATCCAACTGATTTTTAAAAATCATACTTCAAGGAAGAATTCGAAAGCGACTGCAAGGCAATCAAACGCAATAGCGTCATCTACCAGTACAATCCCTTCCTCGACGAAAACGGCCTCATACGCTGTAAATCACGCCTAGAGCGTTCCCCGTATTTGTCTGGCGATCAGAAATTCCCAATCATATTGCCAGGCTACTGTAATCTATCCAAACTCATAGTCCAGGACATCCATGAGCGTCGATGCTACCACTTCGGTGGAATGAACATGGTTCTACAGCTACTGCGCGAGGATTTCCTATTGATCCACGCCAGAAAGATAACTCGCAAGGTGCTCAACTCCTGCGCGGCTTGCAAAATCTTTCACAGCGAGTCTGCCAACCTACCGACACCCCCGCTACCCCCTTCCGACTCGAAGAAGCACCCCCATTCTTCCACACGGGATGCGACTTCATGGGCCCAATCAGGTACAAGAAGGATTCCGGCGAGGTCGGGAAAAGCTACATCCTACTCATGACCTGCGCAGTCAGCCGAGCAATACACCTCGAGCTGACATTGGACCTATCCACCGTCGAAGTCCTAGGAGCGCTACAGAAATTCATCAACAGATTTCCCGCGGTCCAGACCATCACCTCTGACAACGGTCTCTCCTTTCAAAGAGCCGCAAAAGAGCTGAAACTTATCTACGAACACATCAAGGATGGGGAAATCAAACGCTGGCTGGCCAATTCATTCATCGAATGGCGCTTTCAAACAGCAGCGGCAGCCCCATGGTTCGGAGCCTTTTTCGAGAGACAGGTCCAAACCGTTAAAAGACCACTCCGAAAAATTCTCGGCTCGGCCATCCCACACTTCCGTGACCTAGAAATCATTATCTCAGGGATAGAAGCGATGGTGAGCAGCAGACCAATCACCACAGTAGCCTCAGGGGCAGACGAAGTGGAAGCCCTCACCCCGGCGAACCTCTTGTTCGGATATAAAGGGAAACTATAATCCCAGAACACCTCTCGAAGCCCAAGAGTCCAACAGACTCCGACAAGGTCGTTTTCTCGAGGAGATGGAAGTATCAACAACGACTCCTAAGCTCCTTCTGGAAACGATACCACGAGGAATACCTTCAATACCTCAAGAAAGCCCACAAACAGAAACCAATCTCGGCTTGCCTCTGAAAATCGGAGACGTATGCCTACTCCAGGGAGAAAGTTTCAACAGAGCACTCTGGCCGCTGTGCAGAGTGATCTCATTCCCCGAAAACATCAAGCCAGAAAACGCTAGATCATGTTCCATCAAAACGGCAAAGGGTCAGACCCTCAACCGCCCAATCAGGAAACTCTTTCCATTAGAAGCCTGGAAACACCTCAAAAGAAGACACCACAGCATCTCGAAACGCCATTTTTCGGCTACCGGTCATTTATTAACAGCGATGGTACCGCACGATGGCACTCCCTGAGGTACATCGACAACTGGGAGTAAAATTCGCGGCCCCCTGGGGGCGCGTCCTGGTGGTCGTGCCCTGGGCACATGTCGACTGTCGCGTAGTCGAAGCCCCGAGGGGGGAAGAAACGCGCGCCCAGCCAAATTATCGTGGCTTGCTCCCCCTCTTGGAGGGTGACTGGGCGGCCGAGGGCCAACTGCGCTCGTAGGGTACACACAAACCTCTCCGCGTGCCAGCTCGGGGGCACGCAGAATTTGAGGCGCCGAGTCAGCCCAAGCTGACCCGGCGCCGCCCGCGCACCCCCTCGCTGAGCACGCTTCGAGGCGGCTTGATAGGGCCGGCGCTCGGCGGCGGTCAAGGACCCCCAGATGAGGGCCGAAATTGTGTCGACCTCCCAGGGAGGATAGTGATTCAACATGAGGTACTCATACATCAGCTGAAAAGAAAAGAAATCTTTCACCACTCAAGGAGAAACAGCAGCCCTCTAGCCTCACAAATCATCAAACCTTCGGAATTTAGGTCAAATCAATTCGCCTCACCTCCTCCGTGAACATCCCCCTGGGGGACCACCGATAGTCGAGGCGGTTTCCCATTGGCTGTTGCATGCTTTGTTCCTTGAACATATCTTGTAATTGGACGAATCACAATTGCGCAGAGTTCGCGTCTTACTTCTCTCGATGTCGAGACGAAAAGACCGATTCTGCCGCGCGCTTCCCGTTAGTCGATCCCTCCCCTCTCCATAGAGGGAAAATTCAAATTCGAATCAGCGGCGCGTGGCGATGCCTTTCTAGCAGAATTCCCAACACCGGGTTCCGGAAATTCCGGGGGGGGGGGAGTGTGACGAACGGACTAGGTCCATTGTGCATGCACTACACTCACAACACACTATCCTTCCCGACAGATTCTAGTTTCCCATAATCCATTCAACTATTTCCTCAGAGAGACCAGAGAGACTTATTGGGGAACTTCGGATCAAGGATCCATATTTATTCATATCCTATTGATCAGTGTATATAAGAATCATTATCAATCTCAATTATATCTCCAGGAGAGATAAGAATAAACCCCTAGGAAGTCGGGCGCACTCGTATAGCAAACACACACTCGGCGCAGCGCGGATCGATCATACCGGTTTCTCCCGCTCACGGCGCCACCGTTAACAGTCGAGCAACCGGCCGGCGGAAACATGGAGCCGTCAACACGCACACACACATACACACAATCTGTCAGAGATCGAGAGCGGCGATCCACAGGTCGCCTACATCCTAATCTCAGAGTCATTCAACCCAAGGGGCTCAAATCCCCAGTGTAGTGAAGTTAGCGGCTAGGCCTGGGATCAGACCCGCTAGTTTGCTCGACGGACATTATACGCATAGTGCGCCCACTTCCGGACTTCTCTTCCTGATTACTTCAGCGTCTTCATTTAGTGGTGGTCTAGGACAGTGCGCCACAGCGCGTGTAAGAAGCGCAACGGCAAAAAGAGGATTAATTCCTCACGAAAATGTATTTCTTCATACACTTAATCGCCTGTAAGCAGCGCACAAAAAGATCAAAAAGGACGTAAGTTATTCGTTAACGTCAGGATTTTCATCCTCATCAGGTTGCTGAGGTTCAGCGACTGCCTCTACAACGGTTGCATCCTGAGCTGGCTGCTCTACGGCTGCAGCCTCGAAGGGCTGTGCTTCATCGACTTGCTCACGCAAGAAGTAATCTGCCGCAAAGAGCAGCTCAGTAGCCGCGTTGCACCCAGTGCCATCATCGACTGCTGCAGCGATGGTCTCACCATATTCACGGATCAGTTCATCGATCCGAGCTTTCTGAATCGGCGTACGTGTGAATCCTGCGTAATTACGCAGTCCCTCGTATGTAGGACCTCCGTACTTTATCAGCAGCTCTTTGGCTACGTACGTTAGCGATTTATACTTCGTGCTCGAACATTCGCCCATTGGACCGGAAGCGTAGCATGCATTGTCGCCAATAATCTTCATGGGGGATTTTGCTTTCGCCACATCTCGCGGCATTATGGCTGCAATCGTTCCCTAACTGAACGTAGGGAAATTTGTGACAGACTCCTTAATCACCGTCAAGGCTGCTAGCCCATTGTTCGCCGCTTGGCTGAGTACGAGATGCAGTCGAAGCGAAATTCGCATCGGAATGTCTGTCCTCCACATACGGAAAACCGCAGCAGCATTGTCTCTGGTTACCAGATGACCTGCTAGTTCGAAGTTGCGTCGAACGTTGGACTGCGTGCGTCCGTTGCATGTCCGAACTCCATTGTGAGCTGGTTCGTAAGACATGCCGCTTTGGCTGGTGACAGATTGCCTTGTTTCGAGAAGGAGATGTATGTCGTAGCGTACATCAATGCGCTTATCGAGGTTAGGTATGCGGTCATACCTGTGGCCATCATGTTGTCGAACAGCGAAGTGATCTCACTTGCTCCCGCAAACCTATCCACGGTTCTCGAGGAGAACGAGACTCGCTCCACCGACCTGACTTCACCCCCGGCTCCAGCTGATACGGCGTCCAGAGTTCCTTCATCATCTCCTTCATAATGCATCTCATCATCGCCTTCGCCATTTGAGTCATGGACTCGTTGTCGCCGAATCCTCCTGGCGGCTGTTTCTCGTCACTCTGCATTCTGGATCGAAATCAGTTCCTTCTCGACACTCCACGTCACTTCACTTAGATTTCTTCACAGAGAACTCGAGTCAATCCCACCGCTGCTAAATGTAGGGGTTTTCCCTGTGGATTACTACTCGAATACGTTCTCTATGCTCGGGTACTGATTTATTCTCGGGCACACGCGTCCTCCTCGGACGCTGGCCGTTCAAGTACTGACTTCTCCCAACACATGCACGTCAACTCGCTTCGCTACGTTCACGGCATGTTCCTACGTTCCCTACACATGAAGTCGGTCTTTGCGAGACAAGACTCCCGGAAATCGCGTGTATCACGAAAAAGATGGAGATCTGCCATGGTTGGCTCGATTCTCGTAATCCGAAGATATCGAAAACCAGCGAACAAGAGCGGAGAATAGCACTGGTGATAGCACGAAAAAAAAGACGCTCAATGGCTAAAATCTACAACGTCTGCCTCCGTCATCGCCTACTTCAATCAGCTTTTCAAGCATTTCGGTCCACCGGACACCATCGTCTCAGACAATGGACCGCAGTTCGTTTCGCACGAATTCGCCGAATTCTGCTCGAATTTAGGTATCGTGCACCTGCGCTGCGCACCGTACGTGCCGCAGAGTAATGGTTTGGCCGAGCGGATGGTGCGCACAATCAAGTCCTCTCTTGGGGTCGATCTGAAAGATCTCGATTCCATCGTCCGAGCCTATAACTACACGCCTAACACATCCATCGGGAATGAGTCGCCGAACAGAAAGTTTTTCGGTCGAGAGGTCAAGACGCCGTTCGATCTCTATAAGCCAAAGGTCGGGCATAAGGATCTCACTCCGTATCAAAAAGGATTCAAGCGACAATACGACCTCAGATATGGAGTTCGCCCTCGTCCTTTCTCCGTGGGGGAGGAAGTGACGGTTCAGTTACCAAATGGGGAGCGAGTGCTGGCTACTATTGTGAAATTAATAGGCAAGTCAATGCTTCGGGTCAATACGGTCGCCGGAGTTCTGCTTCGCCATAAAAATCAAGTCTGGAAGCGTTATTCGGCTACAGTCTCCCTACATTCTTCCGATCTTCCGCAGACGGACGTTGACGACTCGGGAGATTACGAGCTTCAGCCACTCTCCGATCCTGTGGAGGCTGACGTGGTCTCCGGAGTCGAGGAATCTTCAACATTTGAAGATTGCCCGCAGTCATTCGAAAATTGTTCTCTGCCCTTTTCCGAAGTTGTTCCAGGTGAATCCAGTGAATCGCACCCGCCGACTGTAACTGACGAAGCATTGGATAGGGTCGGGACGCCCGTCGTTCCGAGTCGCATACAGCCCCCTCGAAGCTGCAAGAAAGGCCAGAGCTTCCGGTCCCTGTTTGGCTTCGGGTCTTGATGGGGGAGAGATGTTGGGTTCAGACTCGGACTCTGTCGTCCAATCATCGGCCGACACGCGATGATCAATAAAGTATATAAGTCGTTGGCTGACCACAGTCCAACGACGAAGTTATAGTCTTAGCCTTTTCACTAGCGGTCGAGGTTCCCGACAATTTTGAAAAGGGAAAAGCCGCGCGAGTCCTCTGTGCATTGTTTCGCTGTCGAATTCGGGATCGCTGCAATCTGTGATACGCAACTGCCACAGCCGTGATCTCAGTGAATTCATTGTGTTCTCCGGACTCTTAAGTTGATATCTTGTAGCGGTATGCGGAAAGCGTTCAGCGCCAGCAATGACCCCTTTCATGAATGTGGAGTGCAGACTCTCCCACTGGTCAATAATAAATTCATTCCGTAGTTAGCCGTTGGCGACGTAAGACGAGTGTTCTCCTTCTCTATACTCATAGTCTGAGGTCTGGGGAAAACCCGGTGAATCCGCAACAATTTCAACAGTGGCGACGAGGATAACTTCTTGTGAAACGACTTCACGTGCCAAAGTCTCCAAGAAGCATCGAAACTCACGAAGATAAGAGAAATGGCGATCCAATTCAACGATTTGGCGGAGGTGATCCACGAAGCCGTCAAGGCTGCTCTACTTCAGACAGCGGACTCTCAGAAGGCCCTAATCAAAGATCTGATAAGTTCCCAGTCGACAGATGCGCAGAAGATCACAGACTCCTTGAATAATCGCATCCCCAAATTCAACTATGACCCGGAAGCCGATCTAACATTCGAAAAATGGGTCAAACGCTACAAGCCGGTTATAGACACGGACGGAGCGACTCTCGCAGAGACAATGAAGAAGAACTTCATAGTCTCTAAGTTGAACGTCAAGGAATACGATCGATTCATCGCCTATCTCCTCCCAAATAGAATAGAAGACGAGTCTCTTGATAATATCATCGAGACTCTGAAGACTCTCTTCAGCCAACCGGCATCGCTATTCAGGCGTCGTTCCAAGTTCCTCCAAACAAAAGGGGTTGGAAAAGACCTCACTGATCTAGTCGGGATCATAAATTCAAGGGGCGAAGCAGCAGAACTCGAAAAACTCTCCCCCGAGAATCTGAAGTGCCTGGTACTCGTCAACTCTTTAAGCGCGCGAAGATCTCGAACTCCGTACTCGAGCTCTACGCAAACCAGACGAGGAATGAGGAATCCACCACATTGGAGAGCCTAGCTACGGAGCTCATCAATTACACTCAGCTCAAGCGCGACGCGACGAGCAGCTCCGATCAGATTCCAACGAAGAGCCGCGTCCACAAGAGCTCAATGAAATTGGATCGCCAGCGCGGTAAACCCCCTCTATCTCCTCGTTCTCGCTGAGGCGAAAAACACTGGAAACGAGACTGCCCATTCGCGAAAACGAAATGTAACAAGTGTTCCAAAATAGGTCTCAAAGCGTCCGTATGCAGAGCTCCGAAACAGAGAGCGGACATTCGTCACCTCAAAATTTCACTACTCGAGAACAGCAGAATCTTGGAATCGGTGAGAATAAACGGATCGGATGTCACCCTCGTTCTCGACACCGGAGCGGACGTGACGCTGCTAGCAGAGGAGACTTGGAGACAGCTAGGCGCCCCTCAACTGCGGAAGTCAGACGTGGATCTGACTCAAGCGGATGGCTCTTCTCTACACATACTGGGAAGTTTTGATTGCATCGTGGAGCTGAATGGCACCGAGTTCGAGGGAAAATGTTATGTTTCAAAATAATGTTCTCTCCTGGGACTCGACTGGATCAAACGAGACAAATGCTTCTACGAAAAACTTCTAGATGGCGAACAAAATCCGAATGCTTCACCGAAAAGAATCTCCCACGCGGCAGGATCGAAAACCGAACAAGAAAAATTCGCTATTGAACTCGAGCAAAAGTTTCCAGAGGTTTGGCGGATGGTTTGGGCAGATGCACGAAATACCAAGCCCCTGTCAAATTGAAACCAAACCACACCCCAGTTTTCCGGAAGGCAAGGCCAGTCACCTATTCCACCCTTCCAGCGGTCAACGCAGAAATAGAGCGCCGGAGTCATAGAACATGTTCGTGGAGCAACGAGAAAAAAGTCTTGACTAAAAATGACCACCCTGTACTCCGTCTTATTTGTATTGCACGCGCCACCTGAATTTAACGCGAGCGTCGAATTCGAGAGACTTCCAGCCGATCCCTCCGCATGGCGTGGATCCGAAGTGTTTGTGCAACGAGCCGGCAATGCGACAAAAATGGAAGCCACCGTTGAAAGTCAACGCGGAAAACAGAAGTTAGCCCACGATGGCCATCTATACGTTTTTGCTCAGATGAGTAAAGATCTATCGACAGAGTTCTGGCGTTCTCAGCACAAGGGAACTCCAATTTGTTACGCTCTCCTTCCCTATAAATCTGAAGAAACGTATTGGAAGGTACGTTCTCGAATGCAGACATTATGTCCTTATCGAATGATGCAGCTTAGAATGTCCCTTGACCTTCTACTCATTATTCCGAGTATCACCCGGCTTCCGATGTTCGATTCCAGATGATCGACCTGCTCTCGCTCGAGTGGCCTACATTCAATCCAACAAGCATATCGATGGATTATGAGGAGGCCCTGATGAATGCCTTCAGTTCCCATTTCCCCAACGCTCAGCTCCAAGGCCGTTTTTTCCCCCTTGTACAAAACATGAAAAAACAAATTGCGGCTAACGGGCTGAGCAAACGGTATCGCAACGAGTCGGAATTCGAACTTGTTACAAACCGCTAGGGTTTGCGTGGGTTGACGACACTAAAGACAAACTGATACTCCGCTGGAGAACTCTCCCGGAATGCCGTGTCTCGCAGGGGCTTCCGGACGTGTTAGTCCGCTGAAGGCAACTTCGTGTGTGTCTCCGCGCACGTCGATCTCCGTTGGAGATCCGCCGACGGGGAGAGGGGGAAAGCCCTGCGAGGGCGACGGAGACCGGAGAGACTCTCATTTATTAAACCGACGTGGACGCTACCTATGTTCTCACGATTCGTGACAGAACTGGAGGCCAAAATGATCTCCGCACTCGCATTCGTTCCTCCGGGAAGGCTCGAGGACGCACTCAGAGAGCTCCGGAACGAATTGCCAGATGAGTTGCAACCAGTCCTGGACTACTTCGAAGACACGTACATTGGTCGTCTTCGAGTTCACAACGACGGTTCGCTGGCACGACGGGACCCTTTGTTTCCGGTCTCTATTTGGACGGTTTATGAGCGCACACTGCGAGGGGACAGTCGCACCAACAATTACGCGGAGGCAGCTCATAGAAGTCTCCAACGCCAATTCCGCGTCGAACATCCTGGCATATTGAACTTCATCGTCGGGATCCGTAGCGTACTGTCGCGGACTATCCCTCGGTATCCCTAGAAATGACTGGGTCTGACGTTCTGGGCACTGGATACCCGAGGAGATTGCCGGTTTGCTACTGGTGCTCTTCGAACCGTCTCGCCTACGCGAGAGCTCGATAGCAAGTGAAGTGCGCAGGCGTTCGCTACCGTCGACCCTCGGAGTCCAGACGTGCCTGGGCACGACATTCGCACTCGAGCAAGGCGTTTCTCCAACGGGCTTTCTCTTTATTGATAATTTCCAAGAAATACCTATGGCCATTCGCCACACTCCCGGCCAAATTCCGGCCGACTCTCAACGATATATTTGTAATCAATTAATACACAGCGTCGCGGCCTCGTGACTAACAATGTGGCACACATTGGAATGTCTGCCCGGGACGCTCGATATGAATAAGTCTTGCGGGGAACACTGGATGTTTCGGAACAGAAGGCGGAAGGAATTTGAGATGCTAGAGATTGGATCTGCGCGACAATGACTCGACGTCGAAATGGACATCCGATGCACAGATCCTCGAGTAATTGAGATGTGCGATGTGCAGCGTCTAAAACCCCCATTGGTCCATTCATCCTCTCCCGTCGCCAATTTCGCGATCCCGAATCCCTTTTTCCATCATTCGTGTCCGTGCTCTGGAAGCAACCAACATGCCGGACTGTGATTTTGACCGAAGCCCACTGGGCCTGTTTGTGCGCTCGGTGCACCTCCAAGCCTGCCTGCGCGGCGTGCCGTTCGGAGTGATACGTGCCGCGGCCCGCGTCGTGTGGGATGAGATGACCTACGCCGAAAGAGGGCCCTACATCGAGCGCCGACGGGCCTCTCGAAGTCGCGGCACTCGGGATCCAGTCCCTCCACCCACCGGCCCCGAACTCCTCGACCGTGTGCTCAGGGCGCTAGATCAACGCCGGGCTGACGAGCCCGCCGCCGAGCCGGATCCAGTCCGCGGCGCCGCCCTGACGCGCCGCCTCCTGTGTGCCGCCTCGCAACGACGAAGAACCCCGGCCGCCCGGATCCAGTCCGGGGCCGCCGTGCCCCCGCGCCCCGCCGCGCCGCCACCACCCGCCGTCCGCGGACCGCGCCCGCCCGTCGCCCTCCAGCGACAACGCCAGGAGAACCTCCGGCTCGAGGAGGAGCTCGAGAGGGAGCGCGCCCGGACCCACGCCCTGCACGAGTCCCTGCGCCTGGAGCGGGCCCGCTACCGGCCCGAGACCGAGTTCCAGGCTCGCCGACGCGAGGCCTATGAGGCCCTAATGCGGCTCCCTTGAGCCGCACTAACAAATTTTTTCATTTTTCTTATGTTCTTTAACCGCCGTGTCTTTTGTTCCCATTTTGATATTTCAGTCCGCCCCGCCCGAGTCCAAACTCGCTTCGCCGCTAAACTTCCAGCGGGTAGAGCAGCTGAATCGGTCGACTGAATGTCTGACCCGTTTCCAACTTGATCAAGCACGACCGCTGCCGAAGATCCGTCCGCTCTCCCCCCGAAAGGCTCAGAACTCGACATAGGGGCCAATGAGCTCTCGACGGGACTGAGTCTTTGAGTAGACAGATATCTCCGACCTTTATCGAACGCGGTGTGACTGGATCACGAACATGCGCAGAACGCAGATATTGCAAGTATTCCTCTTTGAAACGCTTCTGAAAATTCTTTAACACCGCTTGCTGGTATTTCCAACGACGAGAAAAGACGATCGAATCGGCCGCGTCCCTATTCTTGGGTCTGATACGCATCTCCGGCAGACTCACTTTTACGCGATGACCATAAACCAAATCTGCTGGACAGAGAGCACTAATCTCGTTTGGGTCCATCTGAACCGATGTTAGTGGTCT
>NW_003805191.1:0-14623 GCF_000255335.2 Galendromus occidentalis | reverse complement strand
GCAATTGTAGGGAGACCTTTTCGAGGAGGAGTTTTGAGGAGGTAATTGTACGAGGAAGGTTTTTCATTTGTCGGAACCTTCCGCAGTTGTGAAGATAAGATTAAAGGAATGCCTAGTCGAAGAGGACATTGTGAAAAGAAGGTAGTCTCATCCTTCGGAACCTCTCGCGATCACGGAGATGAGTTTGGAAAGAGAACTGAATCTCGGAGAAAAAGCTTTTTGTATTCCTTCGGAACGTGTGATCGGTATTTCCGCCAGAAGGAATTTTCGGCGTACTGGGTTTCGGCTACCTCAACTTTCGGCGTACTGGGTTTCGGGTGGACGAATTTCGGCGTTCTGGGTTTCGGCGTTCCAGGTTTCGGCTTTCTGGGTTTCGGCGTGAAGGTTTCGGCTTACTGGGTCTATACCCGTCGGTGAGTGTGAGAAAATAATTTGCACCACCGATGGATCTCGTGTTGACCGCACATGTATCCGCATGTATGTATCCGGGGCCTGGGGAGCTACGACACTTTTCCGGTTCGGACTGAAAACTCGAACGATGCATCTTGCCCTGGATACAGTCTTCACAACTGACGAAGTCGTCGACTACTTCGTATCCTTCACGTTTTAGCATTTTCTTGAGGGTCTTCACGTTGACGTGTGCGAACGTCCTGTGGGCTTCCTTCAGACTTACTTTGTTCTTCAGTCCTGCCACATTTCCCTCAATTGGTTCCGTTGCGTGGAACACGTACAATCCTCCGTGTCTAACTGCTTTCACTTCACTGTTTCCGAGCTGTATCTTGATGGCTTCGGTGCTTACTTCTACCTTGCAAGCGTCGTCCGCTAATTTTGAGACTGATATGAGGTTACGACGTAGGTTCGGTACGAAGAGCACTCCGAAGAGTTGTAGTTCTGTTGCAACTCCGTTTTCCATCACAGTTACTTTTGCTGTTCCTGAGCCTCTTGCCGTCAGTCCACGCGAACCACCTAACCTGACTTCTCGTTTGTTGTTGTATGGATGGTAGTCCGTCATCCATTTCAGGTCGAATATCATGTGATGCGTGGTTCCACTGTCCACGACGAATTCCGCATCTGCTTCTGAGCTGTTTGTCTCAGCTCTGTCGAATTCGGTGACGAGTGCTTCGGCGACGTTGGCATTTGGTGGAAGAGGTCTCGGAGGGTTCCTCCCTCGTCCTCGGTGGTGAAGGTTTCCTCGATGATTGTTGTTGCGCCTTTGGGATTCTACACTGGGCCTGCATGTGGCCTTTCTGGTTGCAATTGTAAGCAAACCACTTCAGACGACTGAACGAATGATCTTCTGGTGTTCGTTCTTCTCGAGAAGTTCCTCCTTCTCACGTGATGATTCCTGTTTGCGTTGGACATGTTGAGTCTGGGTCTACGACAAAACGGCGCGGCCAAAATGGCGCGGCCAAAACGGCGCGGCCAAAACGGCGCGGCCAAAACGGCGCGACCAAAACGGCGCGGCCAAAACGGCGCGGCCCATAACGGCGCGGCCAAAACGGCGCGGCCCAAAACGGCGCGGAATTCTGGGCACCATCCAGGCTTGCGGAACCTCTGGAAGTGAAGACGATTCCGACTCGTACGAAATCTCGAGTAGTGGATAGGATGCTCGAAGCACTTCAATCAACGACCGATAGAGCTCTCGGTCTGTGATCGAGCGTCGCGGACTCTTTCCATGATAGCCATTCTAGAAGAGGCGTCTCAAGATTGCGTTTGTGGGGTCCGCGAGTTTGGATTGTGCCCGAAATCCGGCGCCGTTCTGGGCCGCGCCGTACGGCGCGGAGTTCTCGGCACTGAATCAATGGAGGATTTCCCTGAAAGAGGCAACACCACAGTGTGCCGTATAATCAATTCGACGTTTCTCGTAGCAGTTCCACTATATCGAGTCGGTTTAGGTTAGGCGCTGCCTTCCGGGCGTGGTTCGGCTCTAAACCTAAGTTTCGGAGCCGTTGGGGCCGGACTTGAGTTAGGCCGCTCCGCAGCCCAACTCAAGTCGTCCCCAACCCCCCCAAACTAAGGTTTAGGCCACCTCACATTGTCATTGATTCGAATATGCTCGCTTGCGCTCGCCTATCTTAGCTTTCCGGATGTGCTCGCTTCGCTTGCCCGGGGAACTAACCTAACCCGACCTAATATCGTGATACTGCTTTGATCGACGCCCAACTGGATAGGCGTCGCACTATTGTCGCGCCCCTTCCAGAAAAATCTTCCATAGGCTCGGTGCCCAGAATTCCGCGCCGTTTTGGGCCGCGCCGTTTTGGCCGCGCCGTTTTGGGCTGCGCCGTTTTGGCCGCGCCGTTTTGGCCGCGCCGTTTTGGTCGCGCCGTTTTGGTCGCGCCGTTTTGGCCGCGCCATTTTGGCCGCGCCGTTTTGGCCGCGCCGTTTTGTCGCACCCCGTGTCTTTTCGGATTTAGGTTTCGGAAGCCACAGTACCTTAATCCATGTCCAGTTTGGCGGTAACTTGTTGATGAGGGTGATACAAATAAATGATCTCCTCCTTGATGTCAGCATTACACTCGTCCAGTGCGTATTTCAGTCTCTTGAAAGTTGAAATGTTGTCGTCGACTGACTTATCTCTCCTGTATTCCCAGCTGAGGAAATTGCTCACAGCCACGAATTGCTGAGCTTCGGTTTTCGCTCCGAACCTCTCTTGGAGTTTCTTCCAGATCGAGGCGGCCTGTGTGTACTGTTACGAACTCCGCGGTCGGAGTCCGTAGTGTAAGTCTCGACACAGAAAAAGGGCACGATATTTCTGATTCAGAAACCGGAGGCGCTCTTCTCCCGTTCTACCCACGCACGGTCCGAGTTCGGTCCGTCCGGCTGTAGATACGACATGTGTGTGTCCTCGAGATCGACAGTGACTGACGTCGCCGCGTCGCTCGGGAGAGGAGGAAGAGAAGCGGGGGAGAGCCGCCTCCATTGTTTATTCAGAGATCTCGAATTGTATGTACCTAATGTATATCCATTCGTAACACTCCCCCGGGTACCGTGAAGCGGTACTGAATAATGGTGGGGAACCCTGGAAATTAAAGTTTATCCCTTCGTACTCTCAAGGCTCAGAATAAAACTCTAGAATTCGATCTACTGCCGCGCCGTCTCCTCTTACATTCCATCGACCTCGATTTGATATTCGACCCCTCGAACGTGATTCGATGTGCTAGCGGACCCGAGAATGGTTAAAGCTTCAAGGCGAATTTCATGCGATTGTATCGACCGGAAGTCCCTTCCGAAAGGGTTAGAGGGAAGAAAAATTCGTTCGAGAACGTTTGAACTTCCTGGAGGTTCACTCTGTGGGTGATTCAGTTTTAATTTGTGTTCGTTATGCCTCTGAGTGAGCATCTCCTTCTGAGCCCCACCGGTCTTCTTTAGTTGCTCATGCGAGCGCGGTGTGAAGTTTTTCGACGCGGAGACGTAGAGACTCAAGTGGCCCAAGCTCGATACGTCTGGAGCCGGCTCGACGAATCCCAACGACGTTGGGCGATCCGGTTGAGCCGTCGGCTCCGAAGCTACCGGCGGACGACCCCTCTCTCGGAAGTCGTCCTGGATGTGATGACCGAGCTGAGCCGGAGCGGCGAAGACTAAATAGTGAGTAGATTCTCGAGTTTTCTGAGTGGAGGACGAGACTATGTTGTATGGTGACTTAGAATCGGTCGACCTCGAGGCGGTAAAGGAGTTGGATAGGACGCCTGAGGATTTGGCCGGATCCCGTTTTTACCACACATGATCTGCGACGCCGATCAGTGCCCTCCCCCCCGATCAATTCCTGAACGATACAAATCGGCCAGTATGCGCGTGAGGGATCAGGGGCGTGTATGATGCAAACATCACCCACGGAGAGCGGCTTGGAACTGTCCGGTTTGTTGTAATGGAGTGAGCGGAGATACTGGAGGTATTCGTTCTGGAATTGTTTCCAGAAACCTCTCAGAACGGATTGCTGGCGTCGCCATCGTTGGGAAAAGACGATCGCTGATGCGTCTTCCGCTTGTTTAATGATCCTTCTGGTGTCCGGAAGGTACTGGCCGGATGCGTAGCCGTACATCAGATCCGCCGGAGACAGTGCTCTAGGTTCGTTTGGGTCGCTGAGATGACCGCGGAGATAGGGCGCGAATTCGCCATACGTTCTATCTCGAATAGCACCGCCTCTAGTTCTCTATATTTGAGCAAGTGAGCACCGAGGATCTTTCTGAGTGGCCGTTTGACGACTGAAACCATTCGCTCGAAAAACCCTCCTTGCCATGGGGATTTTGGAGTGGAGAACTGCCATTCGATTTTTTTGATGGTCAGGAAATCTCTGACTTGATTCGATTGCATGTGCTCGAATAGGGTGTTTAATTCGCCGGCGGCCTTTGTGAACGTTCGGGCGTTGTCGGAGGTGATCCTTTGGACTGCTGGATTCCTGGCGATGAATCGTCGCAGGGCCAAAAGGAATTCGAAGGTTGTCAAGTCGCACGAGAGCTCCAATCTCAGGGCTCTTGTCACCGCACATGAGAACAACGTGACATAGCCTTTCCGCTTTTCTCCCGTGTCCGTTTTGGAAAAAATCGGACCGCAATGATCTATACCGACGATGGTGAAGGGCGAACTAGCCTCTAGCCGAAACTTTGGCAAAGGGGGAATCTCCTCGCTAGCCTGGCTGGCTCTGAATCTCGCGCAGATCTTGCAGCCGGCGATTGCGGACCCCGCTACCTGCCTGATTTTTGTGATCAGAAATCGCTGACGTAATGTATGCAAGATCGAGGCGATGCCGCCTGAATGGAGGCATATGCTCTCATGGATGTGGCGTACTAAAAGTTGGGTGAGCGCCATCTCTCCCGGTAAGATAATTGGATATTTTTCGTCGAACGTCAGTTGGGACGAGTTCACGAGTCTGGATTTACAACGGATGAAACCATCCTCCGAAAGGAACGGCTTCAGTTGGAAGAGTTTACTCGATTTCGAGATGTTCTCACAACGGGAATCGAATTCGGCTCCGAAAGCCGACCTCTGGATGTTTTGGATGAGTCTATCCTCAGCGGAACGGAATTCAGGGGCGTCGATCTGGTGGGTTTTTGGTCTAGAGGTTCCATTTGATGATGTGAAACGGAGCACGTATGCCATGATACGGACCGACTTTCCCCAGGAAGAGAATTGTTTACCGATCACTGGGACACCGCCGAGGTGGTTTGACGCCACCGCGACGATTGTCTCGGATTTCCTTTCCGAAGACACGTTTTCGGTGGATTGATTTAGCGAGTGGGTCTCCGGTTCCTCAAGAGTGAGAAGCCAAGAGGGGCCCTTTTGCCACAGGTTTTTGAGCCTGTCTGTATCGAGTGGAGAAGCTCTTGTGAACAAGTCTGCTGGGTTTTCCTGCGTTCTGATGTAGCTCCACGATTTGGGATCCGAAAGCGTCTGGATTTCCCTTATGCGGTTGGCTACGAACTGCTTCCACCGACTCGGCTCATCCCGTATCCACCCGAGTACTGAGCTGCTATCCGAGTAGAGGAAGACTTCGTCGATATTGGAGCTGAGCGATTTTCTAATTGAAGAGGCTAAGCGAGCTGCCAACAGTGCCGCAATTAGTTCTAGTCTCGGAATGGTCCAGTGACCTTTTAATGGGGCCACTCTTGCTTTCGCCACGGCGAACTGCACGAATGCCGGAGAATCCCGTTTATTTTTCGGAATTTCCCTGATGTAGGCTACACAGCCATAGGCAGCGAGGGACGCGTCCGCGAAAACGTGAAGTTCGCGGCGCGAGTTGTTTCCGACGAGCCCGAAAAGACAACGTTTGATCCGGATCGATGATCCATTTCTTAAGTTGCTGGTTGCCTCGGTGAATTTCTCGCTGATGTCACTGGGAAGCGGAGCGTCCCAGTCGATTTTCCTGGATCATAGGACTTGGACCATCATTTTTAGGGCTATGGAGAATGGAGCTATGAATCCCAGCGGATCAAAAATTTGGCTCAACCCTTTGAGGAGATGGCGTTTGGAAGGTGGGTTTGAGGCGAGGAAGGTACTGATGGGTTCGACGTCTATGAATAGATCGTCTGATTCTTGATTCCAAGAAATGCCCATGAACTTGCCTTGGACGTTCGTCGCCGATACCGAACGATCCGGTCCCACACTCCACGACTCCCTCAACAACCCACAGAAATCTTCCACGTGAGTCTATCGCACATTCGTACCTAGGAACCGAAGTATGTCCGACACCGAAGGAAAACCTCTGGCCCTCGTGACCACGGGCGGAGGACTCATGGCAGGCGGAGACAACTCAAGAGGGGGTTCTGCTGCTGGAGGTGGTGACACCCCTGCTGGCGGAGTCACTCCGAGTGGAGGTGACGCCAAACCTGACATACCATCCGAGTCTGAAGAGCCCAACCTGAGTGACATACGAGGAAAGACTGCGACGATCGTGTTGAATGAAGATGGTTCGAACTACTTTTCCTGGAAAGCCTTAATCCCGAGTACACTGAAGCTGATTCCATTCGCATGGCAAGTTGTCGAAGGAACGCTGGATGGGAAAAAAACTCTGATCCCGAAGCTAAGAAGCAGCAGGAGAAGTACAACAGAGGAAATCTCGCCGCGAAGTATGTACTCTTGAACTCGATTCACAGCAACATCGTGGTTAATCTGTTCTATGAAAATCTGGAGTACATGTTACGAATGGATATACAGCCGGACGGACCGAACTCGGACCGTGCGTGGGTAGAACGGGAGAAGAGCGCCTCCGGTTTCTGAATCAGAAATATCGTGCCGTTTTTCTGTGTCGAGACTTACACTACGGACTCCGACCGCGGAGTTCGTAACATTGGTGTCAGGAGCATTAAGAAGAACCTGCGACCGCGCAGTGCACCCTTCGTCATCCACGTGTTCACCGATCGCGGTAGCACGCAACTTCCGTGATCGCACGAAAAATCACCGATCGCGGTGGAAGATCGATTGCCTCATCATCAGTGAGTCCTCTGGAGCGACCGCGCTCAGTCATCTTCCTCAGTGAATCCGTGTTTTGTGCAAAACCCACTCGAACTCTCGTACCTCGTGTTCACCGATCGCGGTAACACGCATCTTTCGTGATCGCACGAAAAATCACCGATCGCGGTGGAAGATCGGTAGCATCGTCATCAGTGAGTCCTCTGAAGCGACCGCGCTCAGTCAGCTCCCTCCGTGAATCCGAATCCAGAAATCCGTTTCGGCTAACCCTCGTGTTCGGCTCAGCATACAAAAATTAACTTAGACGAGAACGGCATACGTCCCCGATCGTCCAAAGGAATTATGTCAATGAAACCGAAAGCGGCACCGAGCATGAATTTTCCCGACGGCAGCTCTGCGCAAGCAAGCGCGTCGACTTCAGAAGACAGCCGTGTTTCGAAAGCCAGGGATAGCTCATTCCCAAAAGCCCCTTTTCCGATAGCACTCTGGAAAAATAAAGTGAGGTTTCTCCGTGCCCAGCTCACGCGATCAATCAATAGAATCGCAGAGTTCACCTCGAACGAGGAAACCCAAGACCTCGAGGAGGCATGCGCCTTGGAAACAGACCTGAAGGTAGCTCGCGAGAACTATACGGCAGCTTTCGAGACATTATCAGCAGCCCCAGAATTCTGCGAGAACACTCAGAAGCTGGAGGAGGAATTCGATAAGCACATGAAGTATGTATGACGCGGACTCATCGGAAAGTTTAGCGTCCATCCGTGCCAGTATCCGCCTACTCAGAAGAAACCTAGAATCTTCGAGCTGGCAGGAAACGGGAACCCCTCAGCCAACGCAAGTGGAGACCCCAAATCCGACTTCGGAAACCTTCTACTCGGAGTACCAGGAAAACTCCGAACAACCGGAGAACAGTCAACCACCTCCAGATCATCAGAATCCAATGTGGCCGGTAAAAAATCCGGAGAAGAAAGTGCCCAGGTACAACGGCGACCCGATCAAATTCAACGAATTCTGGAAGTTGTTCGTCTATTACGTCGACTCGCGCCAGATGGACATCACGGAGAAAAGCCGTATCCTAAAAAACTCGCTCCATGGAAAGGCCCTGTCAGCAGTCTGCCACTTGGAAATCGGGGAGGAATCATACGATCTGATGAAGGACACCATATCGGAGACTTTCGGGCATAGCAACGCCGCCAAAGAACAGCTTTCGCAGAGACTGCATTCGCTATGCAATATGAAGGACCTCACGAAACCAAGCAAGTTTATCCATTTCGTTTCTCTTTTGGCTCAGAATCTACGTCAGCTAGTAGCCCGCGGGGACACCTTCGAGTCCCTCTCGACATCTTTCGCGCCATTAGTTCTCTGTAGCATTCCGTACGATCTTCGGGTTCAATTCGATTCTCTGTGGGACATGAGAACGTCAGAGGAGACCTCCCGCTTGGAGTCTCTATTACAATTTCTAATCCGCAAGAAACGAATCTATGAGGAATCCGACTGCCAGGGCACGTTCCTGAACCGGGGAAGAGATTCCCAGGATCCGCAACCGAGATCCAGAAACGATAGACCCGACTCGAAGGAGGATTCGAATAGAAATTTCGGTTATAAACATAAGACTCAGTTTTCCTTCGGTGGGACCACCAATCAGGTGGACCACTCTTGCGTCTTCTGCGGTAAGGACCACGAGAGTTCAAAATGCTCGGTAAAAATGTCACCTGAGGATCGGAAGAAGCGATGCACAGACCAGAAAGCCTGTTTGCGATGCTTGCGTAGAAACCACAGAGCGAAAACCTGTCGCGCTAGAGTAGATAATTGTTCGAAATGCGGCGGTCGCCACTCCAGCCTGATCTGCGGAGGCTCCGCCGCGGGACCTTCGGGCACCCAGTCCGGGGGATCTTCGGGAGGCTCAAACTTCCAGGTCACGGCTGCGGGTTGTCTCCCTCAAAACTCATCTTCGGCACAGCTCCTCCGAACCGCCTATGTCTATGCGGTTAACGGTTCCAAGAGAATTATCTGTAGGGTGCTTCTTGATCCCGGAGCCATGCGCTCGTTAATTTCAGATCGAGTGGTAAAGGAACTCGGTATCGAGACCACGGGCTCGGAGATCATAAACATTCACGGAATCGCGGGGACAGTAACGGAGGTAAAAAATATGAGAACTTGCAAGATCAAACTCCAAAGCAGATTCTCAGAGAGCTGCGTTAAAATAGAATGCCTCTCAATCCCTCAAGTCATCAAAGGCGCCATTCCCTACGCTGCTGCGTTCAAAGGTTTTCACCCAGCGGCAGATCAGCGGGAATCCGGCTTCCCTGATGAGATAGATATCCTCATAGCGAATGATTGGTTACATCTAATCTACGTTGGTCAGGAACGCGTAACTATTACGAGAATCGGCTCCATGTTCGCGTGCCCCACAATTTTCGGCTGGGTTTGCTACGGCTCCGATGGCTCAAACAAAATCCACCATTCGGTTTTCACGTCATCGGCGGTTATTCAGAACGTCGTAGCCGCATCAGCTATCGTGGGAAACCCCACAGTAAAGAAGAAAACCACTCCTACGGACCTCGAACACCTCTGGGACACGGAGCTCCTTGGGATCGAGAATCCCCTCCCATCAGACGAGGAAAAAAGTCAGGAAGAATTAATCAAGTTCTTCAAAAGTTCGGTCGAGTGTATGGAAAATGGTCGTTACTCCGTCTCGCTCCCGTTCCGGGATAACATAAAGACTCTCGGAGACAATCAAAAGATCTCATACTCTCGCCTCCTCGCGTTCCTCAAGAACGCGAAAAAAGATCCCTCGCTATTAAAAGCAGTAGATGCGGAAATCCAGAAATACATTGACTTGGGCTTCGCAGAGCTGGCCTCCCCAAGGGCGCCCGGAGAACCCGCCCACTTCCTCCCACTCTTAGCGGTAGCGAAAAAGTCTCTGTCAAATACCCAGGTCCGGAAGGTTAGGATCGTGAAGGACTGCGGTTGCCGCTCGAAGGACGAGGCTTCACTCAATGATGTTCTCGAAACAGGTCCGAACCTTCCACCGGACATCCTCGCGGTTCTCATGAATTTCCGCAAACATTCGATCGTGATAGTCGCAGATGTACAGCAAGCCTTTATGCAAACGCTGACAAACAAGGATCATAGGAAGTTTTTGACATTCTTCTGGCCCACGGGCGTTTCCGAAAATCCGAATGCTCCAATTAAAGAGTATTGGCAGACCGTCCTGGATTTCGGTCTATCATGCTCTCCATTCCTGCTCTGTCAGGTGCTCCGACATCACCTCGATCTCAATATCGAAAAGACGCCCGGGAGCGCAAACATTCTGCGAGACATCCGGGATACGTTCTTCATGGACGATTTCTGCACGGGGGGCTCATCCGTCAGAGACGCGAAGAACGCGGTGAAGCTGGTGGTTTTTACGTTTACGTTTTTACGAAAGGTCACTTCCCTCTCGACAAGTGGGCGACTAACTCCAGAGAACTCGCAGAGTTCATTTCGCAACTAGTCGTAATCACGATTAGGAATATGATTATAATCACAGATCGGATTTTTTAATATGATTAAGATCAAAGTCATAGTCATAGTCATAGTCATAGTCATAGTCATAGTCATAGTCTTTTTTTTTTTTTTTGTAATTTCTTTATTAAAGCAATGAGTGTGCACTCGGACACACTCACTCAGGGTCGAGAAACCGGGAACTGGGAAAGGGCCGAGGCCGCCATCCCCGATTATTGCGTCCGGTTTCCCCTCCTCACTCTATCTATTTGCCCTACCGGCCGTTCGTCTTATCCTATCCGTTCCTTTCTCGCAGAGCTTTCCAAGTGCGCTCAGGATTTTCCCCGGCTTCTTTTGTTGATGGTTTCTTTCTTCCTCATAATATTATCCAGAATTCTCGTGTTTCGCTCCCATTCTGCCTCGTTCGAGAGCATTTGGTCCAGGATCTCTGGCACCGTTCTCGCCGTGATCCCTTGCCTCTGCGAGGCAAATTTAGGGCATTCGAAGATCGTGTGTTGCACGCTGTCGACTTTTCCGCTTGTGCACCAGATGCAATACTCGGATGGTGCGAGTCTCCTCCGAGGTACTCCATGAAGTCGCCATGGCCGGAGAACACTTGCGTTGTGTAGTAGGTGAGCTCTCCGTGCTCTCTTTCGAGCCATCTTCTCAGTCTGGGTATGCAGCTGTAAGTCCATCGGCCTGTCGTGGCGCTGTCCCACCTGCTTTGCCATGCGTGTACCGTGCGCTTCCTGGTTTCCCCTTCGTCTATGGGTTCCGTCTCGATTGTGTTGGGGCCATTCAGGCGGCCTCGTCTCCTCTTTTCATCGTATAGCTCAGTTCTTTCTGTGGCCAGTAGACTCCACGGAATCGTCCGCGCCAAGACGAGAGCAGCTTCTGTAGAGATCGTCTTATACGCCCTGGTGATGCGGATGGCCATCACTCTCTGAGTTTTCTCCAGGAGGTCCCGGTGCTTCTTGACGGCGAGAGCTTTCGGAGCCCAGATTGGAGCTCCATACAGTGCGATCGATTCGGACACCGTAGCTAGCATCCTCCTCTGGGCTTCGCTCGCTCCGTACGTCCTCGGTAGTATCCTGGCCGTGCTGGCGGCCATTTGTGTTGCTCTCTTCAGAGTCTCTTCAATGTGCGTCTTTCCCGTCAGGTTTTGCTCCAAGACGACCCCCAGGTATTTCGCGTGTTTCTTAATTTGGATTTTCTCGCCCTGGAGTCGGATGTCTGGGTCCTCGTCAGTCCTACTCTTGAGGAGCATGACCGCTTCGCACTTCTGGGGGGCCAGCTCGAGGCGACTCTGTCGCATCCATCTTGCTATCCTGTCTAGTGCTCCTTGTGTGATCTCCTCGAGTTCCATCATACTTCTTGCCGTGACCAGGAGAGCGAGGTCGTCGGCATACGCGATACTCCGGGCTCCCTCCGGTAGCGGTGTCCGCAGCACTCCGTCGTATGCTATATTCCATAGAGTAGGTCCCAGCACGGAGCCCTGTGGGACCCCGGCTGTCATGTCGTGCCTTCTGCCATCTTCGTCGACGATGTGCCTGTCCTTGAGGTACGATGAGAGTATCCTTCGGAGGTACTCCGAGATACCCTTCTCTCGTAGGCTTTCCATGATCGTTCCCCATCCTACCGAGTTGAAGGCGTTCTTCACGTCGAGTAGGACGATGAGCGTTTTCGCTCTCCTCCACAGTGGTTTCTGTAGCTCCGTCTCGACGATGCCGTATACGTTTTCTAGCGCTGTAATTGTGGATTTCTTTTGCCGAAAGCCGTATTGGCTTTCCGAAAGACCTCCTTTGTCGCGCAGCTCCGCTTGCAGTCTTTGGTTCAGGATAACTTCGACGGCTTTTGCCGTTGTATCTAGTAGGCATATTGGCCTGAAGGCGTCCTTCTTCCCCGGCTTCGGGATCAGAGTCAGTTTGGCCGTTTTCCATTGTTCGGGGAAGACTCCCTTCGCCAGGATGAGGTCAACCATCTCCGCGAAGATCCTGGGCCACCTGTTCATCAGTATCTTGATCGCTTCCGGTGGAACTCCGTCGGAGCCGGCCGCCTTCCCGGCTGCGAGCTTCTCGGCTGCGGTTTTCACTTCTTGTATCGTCGTCTTCGGGATCTCTGACGGGTTCGTCTGGAAAACAGGTCGCTCGAAGGGTATCCCCTTCGGAAAGAGCTCCGCGATTATTCTGTTCATCCTTTCTGTGGGGATCTTCAGTCTCCTCATTCCGACTTTTTCTCGAACGATTTTGTATGGGAGCCCCCATATGTCATTCCTGACCGATTCGCATAGTTCTTCCCATCTCTGTCGTTTGCTTCTGAGAATTTCGTCTTGATATCTATCTCTCGTGGCCTTATAGGCTGACCTTAGGGCTTCGACTCTGTTCGGATCCTGCAAGGCTCGTCTCCTCGCGCGGACGAAAAGTCGCCTCGCGCGAAGGCAAAGTTTCCTAGCTTCTCCGATGTTCTTCGTCCACCAATATGCCGGTTTTTTCTTCCTGATTTGGTCCGAGAGTTGCGGGGACGAGGCGCGGCATGCCTCGACAAGGAGCTCTGATATGAATTTATCGTCAACAATCGTCATATTGTCCCTTGCTGCCTGGCATGCGGTGTCCACTTTCGAGAGAAATTTCGGTCGATTCATGTCTTTTCCTCGCCATTTTCTTTGGTGGGGCTGCCGCTCGCCTCTTGCTCGTCTTTGCATACGAAAGTGCAGTTCGATGGCTTGATGGTCACTGATCGTCTCCGTACGCTCGTCCACTCCCCAGTACTCCACGAGCTCCGGTCTGTTCGTCATGGTGATGTCAATGAAGGACTCTAGCATTCCCTTTGAGAATGTGGGCGTTTTCCCATCATTTAGTATAGATAGGTCGTTCATTGCGGCTAGTTCTTCGAGTTCGTATCCTCGCCGCGAGGTTTTGCGGCTTCCCCAGGTGCGGGACGCAGCATTGAAGTCGCCCGCGATTATCCACGCATGCTTGTGGCCGTCTCTCAGTATTTCTTGAACCATCTCTAGGTAGCCTGCGAATTCTGAGTCGCTTCTATTCGGCGAGAAATAGCAGCTCACTATCTTCGGCCCGTCTTCGACGTCTACATATGTGAGCCCTTGTCTTGAGGCCGAGTCCTTGATCCGGAGTGCGGGTCCCGCTCCAGTGATCCAGATCGCCGAGTCCCGCTTCATCCGCGAGCCAACCTTCATCTCTCCTGCTGTGCATCTCAGAAATCTTCTTATTAACTTCGCTCAGTATACAGATATCTATTTCATTGTTTTGTACAAGATTCTCCAGCGCGGCGTGTGCGGCTCTGGTCCTGTTGAGATTGAGTTGGATGATCTTAATCATTTTGGCTCTTGTTGTTCAGCTTTCTTTTGCCGTGGGCGAGTTTCCATCCTTCTTCTGTATCTTCGGTCTGCATTGCTTCGGTGTCGCCGATCTGTTCACTCCCGCCGCAGTGGGCCTCTTCGCTCCTCGCCGAGTGCGTCGGTTCGCTTTCTCGGGCAAGCTGTGCTACGTTTCTTTCGATGTGCGTCGGGTCCCTCTCTCGAGTGTGCTCTGTGGCCTTTTCCCCGGTGCGTGGCTCTCCTTGCGGGCCCTTCTTATTTAACTGGTCTTTAAGGATCTTCCTGTAGACGGGGCATTTCGACGAGTACTTGGAGTGTCCTTCCATGTTGCAGTTTCGACAGATTACCTCTATTTCTCGACATTCTTTGTCGAGGTGACCCTCCTTCCCGCACTTGTAGCACACTTTCGCCTTGCTTTCCTTTTCCTTGCATTCGTGCGAGCGGTGGCCGATGTCTTGACATTTGTAGCAGATTGCAACTGTTTGCCATTCCCTGATTCTACATGCTTCCCACCCGATCTTGATTCGTCCGAGCTTCAGAAGTCTGTCTGCATCCGATCTTGCAAGCCTTACTAGGGCCGATCTATCCCCTTTCTCGTTTGTTCTTATTTTTTCCACTTCAATCGGGTTCTCCGCTTTGAGGCTGATGCTCTTCCGGATGGATTCTTCAATCTCGTGTTCACTTGTCACTAGGTCCATATTGTGGATCGCGAGGGTTGTGTCCTGGGCTGGGCCCCTGACGTGAGCTTTCATTTTCAGCCGCTCCTCTATGTACTGAGCTAGCCTCATTTGCCCTCCTGTTTGACGTTCTCTCACTTGAAGCTTCATTCCGTGTTCAGTTTGTCTTACTCCCCGAATGTCCACGCCGAGTTTCTCCACGTTCACCTCCTTCTTGAGT